>NC_135909.1:4526603-4698547 GCF_964194155.1 Cetorhinus maximus
TGTGTGTGCGCCTCTCTCTCTGTCTCTCTCTGTCTCTCTCTCTCTGTCTCTCTCTCTCTCTCTCTCTCACACACTTGACGACCCCCCTGCATGCTATTTTTTTTTTATGCCCAGGTAGAGAAGTTTCCATTTTTGAAAGGGAGAGTTTCACGCATTTTGACGTCCGGGCCTCTTGATCAGCAACGTCACTCGAGCATTTAGCTTGCTTCACCCAACTTGGCCCTGCCCGAAAACCTTGGACAGGGTTCTGCGTACAGCAGATGTTACCCTTGCACTCGGGTGCAACGCTCTCGTGTTCTGCAGCGATCTTTCAGTCACCACTCAACATCTAAAAGTGATCCAGTGAAGTCACCGACCCGAAACGAATTCACCTCGCGCCCAAAGCACTTCAGTTGCGAACAGTTATTTGCCCGCAAGCTGATATCATTGGCGCTTAAATGACACGGGATGATGTCGAATCAGCTCTCAGCTAGCTTCACAGCAAATACCTTAGTTTAAGCGCTCACGGATAGAAATGTATAAGCCCCTGCACTCGTTGGGAATTAGACTCAGCCCCTGCAGCGGGGTTTAACTACCGGTGCGAGCAATGATTATGGGTTGGGCCCCTGCACGCCAAGTTACACTGGTCCCTACTGAATCGATCTTTACAATCGCTGGACTCTCAAGGATAAAAGATTTTAAGAAGCGGCATCGTTTCCTCGAAGGGACATGGCCTCCCCGGCTTGCCGAGCCCCAGCCCGATCTCAGCGCGTCGTCGTCGTCGGGCGTTTACCGTCGGCTCTCGACGGGCGGCGGCTGTCACGGAGACGCCATTTTGGCGGGACCAGCCTGCGCCGAATTCTGGCTCACCTCCTGATTGGAGGTGCGCCAACCCTGTCGCACCCACTGACCCGCCCGCTGTACCCACAGCTCCCAGGGTGGGCGGGGGGAATCGAATTCCTCCGCAGCGTTTGAAAGTTAAGGGTTCTTCACTTGACCAGCATCGAGAGTTTCACCGTTAATGTGGAGAGGCTGGGATTTGCTCTCCTCAGAGCAGGGAGGAGGAAGATTTTGACAAATAACTAATGAAGGGCTTTATTTTTTTTATGTGTGGGGCATCACTGCCTCAGCCAGCATTTATTACCCTCGTTCAGAGGGGGCATTGGAGAGTCAACCACATCACTGTGAGTCTGGAGTCATATGTAGCCACAGACCAGGTTAAGAGCGACAGATTTTCTTCCCTAAAGAACATTAGCAAATCAGATCAGCTTTTACGACAATGGGCCCAATTTTTAATGCCGCATTTATATTTCACTGTTTGGCGTGGATGGGATTCGAACCCAGGTCCCCACAGTGGCCTTCTGGCCCAGTGATAATGCCACGGCACCACAGTCCCTCTATCTTGAGGGAGAGCAAATAAGGAGGACCTATTTCGGCCTGCTGGTGGGTCAGTAACCATGGATACGGATCTAAGATGATTAGCGAGATAACCAGAGACAACACGAGAATTGTTTTTTTGTCTCTAACACGGATTTGTTGTGGGGATTCGTTTGAAAAGGGAACTGAATGAACTCTTGAAAGGGGAATAAAAAATATGGAAGGCCTGTGGTGGGGGTGGGGGGAACATGACGGGGCTGGAGTTAATTCAGCCGCTGGTTGTCGATGGGAGGGGGGCCCCAGCCATTCCGGCTTGCCCCCACCCCCCATGTTGAACTTTCACCCCAACTGCGCTATCCGTGTAACCCCCTTAAACTCCCTCGGCCCCTGTCCGGAGTGGGCACAGCAATGGCCTATCCCGCAGCCCCCTCCGTCATAGGCAGCTCCGAGGATTCACAGCTCACGTAGCGGAGAGATTCCCACCGCTCCACACCCCCCCCCTCCCCCCACCCCCGGGCCTCTCAGTCCTAAAATGGCCGACACCCTGACTCTGAGGCCTGAAACCCCCGCGCTCCAGCATTCTCCAGCCAGGGGAGAGTCGCCTTCTCAGCATCTCAGACCCATGGAAGAAAGTATTGTTTAAAAAAATTGATTTCACAGGATGTGGAGGTTGCTGGCTATTTATTGCCCGTCCCTAATTGCCCCCTTGAGAAGGTGGTGGGGGGTGAGCCGCCTACTTGAGCCGCTGCAGTCCCTGGGGTGTAGGTACACCCACAGCGCTGTTAGGGAGGGAGTTCCAGGATTTTGACCCAGCGACAGTGAAGGAACGGCCGATATATTTCCAAGTCAGGATGGTGAGTGGCTCGGAGGGGAACTTGCAGGTGGTGGTGTTCCCCATGTGTCTGCTGCCCTTGTCCTTCTAGATGGTAAAGGTCACGGGTTTGGAAGGTGCTGTCGAAGGAGCCTTGGTGAATTCCTGCAGTGTATCTTGTAGATGGTACACACACTGCTGCTACTGTGCGTCAGTGGTGGAGGGAGTGAATGTTTGTGGTTAGGGTACTAATCAAGCGGGGCTGCTTTGCCCTGGACGGTATCGAGCTTCTTGAGTGTTGTTGGAGCTGCACTCATCCAGGCAAGTGGGGAGTATTCCATCACACTCCTGACTTGTGCCTTGTATATGGTGTACAGGCTTTGGGGAGTCAGGAGGTGAGTTAGTCGCTGCAGGATTCCCAGCCTCTGACCTGCTCTTGTAGCCACAGTATTTATATGGCTGGTCCTGCTCAGTTTCTGGTCAATGGTAACCCCCAGGATGTTGATAGTGGGGGATTCAGTGATGGTAATGCTATTGAACATCAGGGGGCGATGGCTGGTATATCCATCTTGGCCTGGTATCTACCTAAAGGGGGAACCGAGAGGTAGTGTCCAGTCACCTAAGGAAGCCATGGTATCTCTCTTTTTCGAATAACATCCCTCATTGCCATTTTCTGCAGGAAACATGCTTGTTAACTTTAATAATTCATCTCACAAGGTCAAGTGAATCTGCACTGGCTTTGAATAAACATTCAGTGCTCACCACCCCACCCCCGACCCAAAACTCTCCCCCATTCCCCACACCCACCAACCTCCCTGCTCACACACACACGCACGCACACTCACACACAAACACACAAACACACACACGCACACACACACACACACACACACAGACACACAGGCACACACACACGCACACACTCACACACAAACACACACAGGCACACACACACGCACACACTCACACACAAACACACACAGGCACACAGGCACACACACACGCACACACACACACACAAATACACACACACATGCACACACACACACACACACACACGGACACACACACACTCACACACAAACATGCACACACACACTCTCACACACACACACTCACACACAAATACACACAGGCACACAGACACACACACACATACACAAACACACACATACACACACACACACACACACACAGGCACACACAAACACACGCACGCACGTGCACACACACACAGGCACACACACATGCGCACTCAGACACACACAGACACACACACACACTCACACACAAACATACACACACAGGCACACACAAATACACACACACACTCACACATTCACACACACACAGGCACACACAGACTCAGACACACAAACACAAACACACAGGCACACACGAACACACACACACGCACACACGCACAGCTAACCTCCCCTGTTGTCTAAACCAATTATGTTTTGCCCTGGCATCTTCTGCACATCAAATGCCCATAAACCATAGCCAATTCAACGAAAATCTAGCAAATTACAGAATAATTACCCGTAATTAGCAGACAAAAGCTGCAGCGAGAGATAATGTCACACTAACCGCACTCCAACAGCATATTGAGTTCCGCTGCAGCCCCGGATGGTAAATTATTCATTTATGAATGCCATCGATTAAACTTGGCACAGACCGTCCATGCACACACTCTGCTTTTGTCCAATTCAAAGCAGGCATGTGATGGGGGGAGGGGGGTTGGCTGCTGCCTGATGTCTATTGAAATTCGGCAGGCGTAACTGCACATCCACTGGGGAGGAAGGCTTCATTGCCGCCTGACCCTTGACCGCAGCTCTCGGGGTGGGGGAGGGGGGTAGGGGGAGGTGTCGTCCACTCCGCACCACCCCACCCCCACAAGCCTCAAAGAGGTGGAGTGGGGGTGGGGCGGGGGGTGCGACAGTCCACACTTTCTGCCCTCTGCCAAGACTCAATCCAGGGGCAACGGGGTGGAATTTAACGCCAGGCTGGGCGTCCGTCAGGGAGGGAGCAGGTTCGCGCGCCGCCCGAGCGCCTGGCCGCGCCTCGGAGACGAAGGGGGCGACCTCCCGGACACCCCCCCCCCCCCCCCCCCCCACCCGACCCGAAGGCCGAACCGGCAGGTAGCCTCCAGCCGTGCCCCGCTCGCCTTCCCGGCAACGGGCGCGTTGGCTCACCCGGGATCGTAAGAGCGCAGCAGCGCCAAAGGAGGCCATTCGGCCCACCTTGCCCGTTCCGGCTACCCAATAAACCCCGCTCCGACGCCACACCTTCCCCCGCACTAGGCCTGTAAAATTTTTCCCCTTCAGGGGTGTTTACCCTTTTTGAAAATGCCGATTGAATCTGCTTCCGCCGCCCTTTCAGGCAGTGCCTTCCAGATCACAACAACTCGCCGCGTCATTAAAATTCCCCTCGTCTTCCCACCCCCTCTCTGGTCCTTTTTTGCCGATTTCTCTTCAACCTCTGGTTACCGACCCTCCTGCCGCTGGGAAACAGTCTCTCCAGATTTATTTGGTCAAAAGACATCGTGACTTTTCTTCCCCTCTTTATTCTTTCCTGGGATGTGGGCGTCGCTGGCTAGGCCCCGGCCTTAGTTGCCCCATCCCTAATTGCCCCTTGAACAGAGTGGATCGCTCGGCCATTCCAGCCGGGGCAGGTTAAGGCCTTGTCGAAAGGCTTCTCCAACTGAACTGTCTGACCTAAAGGGGGAAACGTTTAACCTCCATTTTCCCCTTAAACCGGATCGTAAAAACAACACGGCCCAAAGCGCTTTACGGCAGTGAGGTACCTTGTCGAAGTGTAGTTTGAACTGCTGCAACGTAGGGACGGTGACAGCCAATTTGCGCACAGCAAGATCCCACAACCAGGGCTGTAACAACGACCCGGATACTCTGGCTTCTGTGACTGTCGATTGAGTGGGGGGGTCAATATTGGCCCCTCCCTGTTCCTTTTTTACCAACTTGTGTTTTCTTTTGTTCATTCAGAGACGAGGGGAAGTTTTTTTTGACTCTCGGTGAGGGGGGGTCGTGAGTCTTTGGAACTCTCTTCCTCCAAAGGCGGTGGAAGCAGAGCCTTTGAATATTTTTAAGGCAGAGGTAGATAGACTCTTGATTAACAAGGGGGTGAAAGGCAGGAATGTGGGGCTGAGGTTACAGCCGGGTCAGCCACGGTCTTATTGAATGGCAGAGCAGGCTCGAGGGGCCGAGTGGCCTCACTCCTGCTCCTGATTTGCACGTTGGCAGGATGTGGGCGTCGCTGGCTGGGCCCGGCATTTGCTGCCCGGTCCCTAATTGCCCCCTTGAGAAGGTGGGGGTGAGCCGCCTTCTTGAGCCATGATCTTATTGAATGGCGGAGCTGGCTCGAGGGGCTGAATGGCCTCCTCCTGCTTCTTGAGCCGCTGCAGTCCCGTGTGGTGTAGGTACACACACAGCGCTGTTAGGGAGGGAGTTCCAGGATTTTGACCCAGCGACAGTGAAGGAACGGCCGATATATTTCCAAGTCAGGATGGTGAGTGACTCGGAGGGGAACTTGCAGGTGGTGGTGTTTCCCATGTGTCTGCTGCCCTTGTCCTTCTAGATGGTAGAGGTCGTGGGTTTGGAAGGTGCTGTCGAAGGAGCCTTGGGGAGTTGCTGCAGTGCATCTAGTAGATGGTACACACACTGCTGCTACTGTGCGTCGGTGGTGGAGGGAGTGAATTGACTTAGATGTCACTGTGCAGCACGAACTGTAACCATGATTGGGGTGAGGAGCGCCTTGACTCTCGAGGTCATTGAAGAGCCTATTCCCTGGGCCCCGTCAGTTTTTATCAAGAGTCTGTTGAGTTGATACGTTTCCCGACAATCCCCAGAGCGAGAGATATTTCCTTCACTGGCCGGTGTTGTTGTTGTTAAAATCCTCATCTTTGTTTCTCATCGCCCCCCATGGCTCGAAACCCGCCCCCCCATATATCTCCCTCCTACCTCCCCCCTCCCCATCTCTTTAATCGCCTGCAGCCCTCCAGGTTCTCTGCGCTCCCTTGGCCTTTCGAACGTTCCGCCATTTTAATCGCTCCACCGTTGGCGGCTGTGCCTTAATTCTCCTGCCCGGCCCCTTATCTCCTCAGACCTCTCCTCCTTTGAGACGTTCCTTAACTCTTTGACCAGGCTTCTGGTCACCTATCCTAATCCGAACGTACGAATTAGGGGCAGGAGTGAGGCCACTCGGCCCCTCGAGCCTGCTCCGTCATCCAATAAGATCACGGCTGACCTGACTGTAACCTCGACCCCACATTCCCGCCGACCCCCGATAACCTTTCACCCCCTTTGCTTAACAAGAATCTATCCACCTCTGCCTTAAAAATATTCAAAGGCTCTGCTTCCGCTGCCTTTGGAGGAAGAGAGTTCCAAAGACTCACGATTCCTGGTAAGCGAGGGGGGGTGAAAGGTTATCGGGGGGGTGGGCGGGATGCAGATTTGAGGTCACTGTCAGATCAGCCATGATCTTATTGAATGGCGGAGCAGGCTCGAGGGGCTGAATGGCCTCCTCCCGCTCCTTGTTCGTGTGTATGTTCACACCCTCTGAAAGAGAACATTTCTCCTCATCTCTGTCTTCAATGGGTGACCCCTTATTTTTAAACAGTGACCCCCTCGTTCTAGATTCTCCCACAAGAGGAAACATCCTCTCCACATCTGCCCTGTCAAGACCCCTCAGGATCATATATGTTTCAATCAAGTCGCCTCTTACTCTTCTAAACTCCAGTGGATACAAGCCTAACCTGTCCAACCTTTCCTCATAAGACAACCTGCCCATTCCTGGTATTAATGTAGTAAACCTCATCTGGACTGCTGCCAATGCCTTCCTTAAATAAGGAGACCACTCCTGTACAGTACACCTGATGTGGTTTCACCAATGCCCGGTATAACAGAAGCATAACCTCCCCACTTTTGTATTCAGTTCCCCCTCACACTAAATGATAACAGTCTATTTATCATCGCATGTGGCTCAGAGTCAGTTGTCTGCTGTGAAGCACCTTTTATAACATCAAAGGCTCTGTAATACATTGCAATGGGAAGAGTTATGTGGCATTCAATGGGTGTCCTTGACGGTTTGTGTGGGGGTGGATGAGGTGTAAGGGTCTCAGATCCCTGTCCTTCTATCAAGAGGGGCCTGTGTCCAATTTAATATGTGACAGGATTGTCACTCATCACTGGGAAAACTAGATGAAGGGTGTGTGAAAGTCAGCCATAGCCCTAGAGGGCCATAGGCTGCTCTTTCATCAGAGAGATAGAAAGAGAGAGAGACAACGACGGGTAGTGAGTAAAGCCAGAGGGTCACCACAGCTCGGGTAATGTAGACAAGAATGGATGACGTCAGCCAGTACAGGAATTGAACCCACGCTGTTGGCATATCGCAAACCAACCGTCCAGCCGACTGAGCTGATCGACCCGAGGTGAAGGGTCAACTCCTGAAACACGGCACACCACCAGAGCTGGAAAAGCAGGAGGGAAGAGAAGACAGGTCAGTGTCCTGGGATTGGAGTCAGTGAAGGACAGGTCAGTGTACTGGGGCTGCAGTCAGTGATGGACAGGTCAGTGTACTGGGGTTGGAGTCAGTGATGGACAGGTCAGTGTACTGGGGCTGCAGTCAGTGATGGACAGGTCAGTGTAATGGGGTTGGAGTCAGTGATGGACAGGTCAGTGTACTGGGGTTGGAGTCAGTGATGGACAGGGCAGTGTACTGGGGTTGGAGTCAGTGATGGACAGGTCAGTGTACTGGGGCTGCAGTCAGTGATGGACAGGTCAGTGTAGTGGGGCTGCAGTCAGTGATGGACGGGTCAGTGTACTGCGGCTGCAGTCAGTGATGGACAGGTCAGTGTACTGGTGTTGGAGTCAGTGATGGACAGGTAAGTGTACTGGGGCTGGAGTCAGTGATGGACAGGGCAGTGTACTGGGGTTGGAGTCAGTGATGGACAGGTCAGTGTACTGAGGTTGGAGTCAGTGATGGACAGGTCAATGTAGTGGGGTTGGAGAAGTGATGGACAGGTCAGTGTACTGGGGTTGGAGTCATTGATGGACAGGTCAGTGTAATGGGGCTGCAGTCAGTGATGGACAGGTCAGTGTACTGGGGTTGGAGTCAGTGATGGACAGGTCAGTGTAATGGGGCTGCAGTCAGTAATGAACAGATCAGTATACTGGGGGTGCAGTCAGTGATGGACAGGTCATTGTACTGGGGCTGCAGTCAGTGATGGACAGGTCAGTGTACTGGGGCTGCAGTCAGTGATGGACAGGTCAGTGTACTGGGGCTGCAGTCAGTGATGGACAGGTCAGTGTACTGGGGCTGCAGTCAGTGATGGACAGGTCAGAGTACTGGGGCTGCAGACAGTGAAGGACAGGTCAGTGTACTGGGGTTGGAGTCAGTTATGAACAGGTCAGTGTACTGGGGCTGCAGTCAGTGATGGACAGGTCAGCGTACAGGGACTGCAGTCAGTGATGGACAGGTCAGCGTACAGGGGCTGCAGTCAGTGATGGACAGGTCAGTGTACTGGGGCTGCAGTCAGTGATGGACTGGTCAGTGTACTGGGGTTGGAGTCAGTTATGAACAGGTCAGTGTACTGGGGCTGCAGTCAGTGATGGACAGGTCAGCGTACAGGGGCTGCAGTCAGTGATGGACAGGTCAGTGTACTGGGGCTGCAGTCAGTGATGAACAGGTCAGTGTACTGGGGCGGCAGTCAGTGATGGACTGGTCAGTATACTGGGGTTGGAGTCAGTTATGAACAGGTCAGTGTACTGGGGCAACAGTCAGTGATGGACAGGTCAGTGTACAGGGGCTGTAGTCAGTGATGGACAGGTCAGTGCACTGCGGCTGCAGTCAGCAATGGACAGGTCAGTGTGCTGGGGTTGCAGTCAGTGAAGGACAGGTCAGTCTACTGGGGTTTGAGTCATGTTGGACAGGTCAGTGTACTGTGGCTGCAGTCAGTGATGGACAGGTCAGTGTACTAGGGCTGCAGTCAGTGATGGACAGGTTAGTGTACTGGGGTTGGAGTCAATGATGGAGAGGTCAGAGTACTGGGGCTGCAGTCAGTGATGGACAGGTCAGTGTGCTGGGGTTGGAGTCAGTGATGGACAGGTCAGTGTACTAGGGTTGGAGTCAGTGATGGAGAGGTCAGTGTACTGGGGCTGCAGTAAGTGATGGACAGGTCAGTGTGCTGGGGTTGGAGTCAGTGATGGACAGGTCAGTGTACTGGGGCTGCAGTCAGTGATGGACAGGTCAGTGTACTGGGGCTGCAGTCAGTGATTGACAGGTCAGTGTACTGGGGCTGCAGTCAGTGATGGACAGGTCAGTGTACAGGGGCTGCAGTCAGTGATGGACTGGTCAGTATACTGGGGATGGAGTCAGTTATGAACAGGTCAGTGTACTGGGGTTGGAGTCAGTGATGGACGGGTGCGTGCACTGGGGCTTCAGTCAGTGATGGACAGGTCAGTGTAATGGGGCTGCAGTCAGTAATGGACAGGTCAGTGTACTGGGGTTGGAGTCAGTGATGGACAGGTCAGTTTACTGGGGCTGCAGTCAGTGATGGATAGGTCAGTGTACTGGGGCTGCAGTCAGTGATGGACAGGTCAGTGAACTGGGGCTGCAGTCAGTGATGGGCAGGTCAGTGTGCTGGGTTTGGGGTCAATGATTGACAGGTCAGTGTACTTGGGTTGTAGTCAGTGATGGACAGGTCAGTGTACTGGGGTTGGAGTCAGTGATGGACAGGTCAGTGTACTGGGGCTGCAGTCAGTGATGGACAGGTCAGTGTACTGGGGTTGGAGTCAGTGATGGACAGGTCAGTGTACTGGGGCTGCAGTCAGTGATGGACAGGTCAGTGTACTGGGGTTGGAGTCAGTGATGGACAGGTCAGTGTACTGGGGTTGGAGTCTGTGATGGTCAGGTAAGGGTACTGGGGATGGAGTCAGTGATGGACAGGTCAGTGTAATGGGGATGCAGTCAGTGATGGACAGGTCAGTGTACTGGGGCTTTAGTCAGTGATGGACAGGTCAGTGTCCTGGGGCTGCAGTCTGTGATGGACAGGTCAGTGTACTGGGGCTGCAGTCAGTTATGGACAGGTCAGTGTACTGGGGTTGGAGTCAGTGATGGACAGGTCAGTATACTGGGGTTTGAGTCAGTGGTGGACAGGTAAGTGTACTGGGGTTTGAATCAGTGATGGACAGGTCAGTGTACTGGGGCTGCAGTCAGTGATGGATAGGTCAGCGTACTGGGGTTGGAGTCAGTGATGAACAGGTCAGTATACTCGGGTTTGAGACATTGATGGACAGGTCAGTGTGTTGGGGTTGCAGTCAGTGATGGACAGGTCAGTGCACTGGGGCTGCAGTCAGTGATGGACAGGTCAGTCGACTGGGGTTTGAGTCATGTTGGACAGGTCAGTGTACTGTGGCTGCAGTCAGTGATGGACAGGTCAGTGTACTGGGGTTAAAGTCAGTGATGGATAGGTCAGTGTACTGGGATTGGAGTCAGTGATGGACAGGTCAGTGTACTGGGTTTGGACTCAGTGATGGACCGGTCAGTGTAATCGGGCTGCAGTCAGTGATGGACAGGTCAGTGTACTGGGGCTGCAGTCAGTGATGGACAGGTCAGTGTACTGGGTTTGGAGTCAGTGATGGGCAGGTCAGTGTAATCGGGCTGCAGTCAGTGATGGACAGGTCAGTGTGCAGGGGCTGCATTCAGTGATGGACAGGTCAGTGTACTGGGTTTGGAGTCAGTGATGGGCAGGTCAGTGTAATCGGGCTGCAGTCAGTGATGGACAGGTCAGTGTACTGGCAATGCAGTCAGTGATGGACGGGTCAGTGTGCAGGGGCTGCATTCAGTGATGGACAGGTCAGTGTACTGGGGCTGCAGTCAGTGATGGACTGGTCAGTATATTGGGGCGGCAGTCAGTGATGGACGGGTCCGTGTACTGGGGCTGCAGTCAGTGATGGACAGGTCAGTGTACTAGGGCTGCAGACAGTGATGGACACATCAGTGTACTGGGGCTGCAGTCAGTGATGGACTGGTCAGTATACAGGGGTTGGAGTCAGTTATGAACAGGTCAGTGTACTGGGGCTGCAGTCAGTGATGGACAGGTCAGTGTACTGGGGCTGCAGTCAGTGATGGACTGGTCAGTTTACTGGGGCTGCAGTCAGTGATGGACGGGTCCGTGTACTGGGGCTGCAGTCAGTGATGGACTGGTCAGTTTACTGGGGCTGCAGTCAGTAATGGACAGGTCAGTGTACTGGGGCTGCAGTCAGTGATGGACAGGTCAATGTACTGGGGCTGCAGTCAGAGATGGGCAGGTCAGTGTGCTTGGGTTGGGGTCAATGATGGACAGGTCCGTGTACTGGGGCTGCAGGCAGTCATGGACAGGTCAGTGTACTGGGGTTGCCGTCAGTGATGGACAGGTCATTGTGCTGGGGTTGCAGTCAGTGATGGGCAGGTCAGTGTACTGGGGCTGCAGTCAGTGATGGACAGGTCAGTCTACTGGGGTTTGAGTCATGATGGACAGGTCAGTGTACTGGGTTGGAGTCAGTGATGGACAGGTCACTGAACTGTGGCTGCAGTCAGTGATGGACAGGTCAGTGTACTGGGGTTGGAGTCAGTGATGGAATGGTCAGTGTTCTGGGGCTGCAGTCAGTGATGGACAGGTCAGTGTACTGGGGCTGCAGTCTGTGATGGGTTTGTCAGTGTACTGGGTCAACAGTCAGTGATGTACAGGTCAGTGCACTGGGGTTGGAGTCAGTGATGGACAGGTCATTGTGCTGGGGTTGCAGTCAGTGATGGGCAGGTCAGTGTACTGGGGCTGCAGTCAGTGATGGACAGGTCAGTCTACTGGGGTTTGAGTCATGATGGACAGGTCAGTGTACTGGGTTGGAGTCAGTGATGGACAGGTCACTGAACTGTGGCTGCAGTCAGTGATGGACAGGTCAGTGTACTGGGGTTGGAGTCAGTGATGGAATGGTCAGTGTTCTGGGGCTGCAGTCAGTGATGGACAGGTCAGTGTACTGGGGCTGCAGTCTGTGATGGGTTTGTCAGTGTACTGGGTCAACAGTCAGTGATGTACAGGTCAGTGCACTGGCGTTGGAGTCAGTGATGGACAGGTCAGTGTTCTGGGGCTGCAGTCATCGATCGACAGGTCAGTGTACTGGAACTGCAGTCAGTGTTGGACAGGTCAGTGTACTGGTGCTGCAGTCAGTATTAGATGGGTCAGTGTACTGGGTCTGCAGTCAGTGATTGACAGGTCAGTGTACTGGGGCTGCAGTAAGTGATGGATGGGTCAGTGTACTAGGGCTGCAGTCACTGATAGAAAGGTCAGTGTACTGGGACTGCAGTTAGTGATGGACAGGTCAGGGTACTGGTGCTGCAGTCATTGATGGACAGGTCAGTGTACTGGGGCTGCAGTCAGTGATGGACAGGTCAGTGTACTGGGGCTGCAGTCAGTGATGGACAGGCCAGTGTTCTGGGGTTGGAGTCAGTGATGGAAAGGTCAGTGTACAAGGGTTGGAGTCAGTGATGGACAGGTCAGTGCACTGCTGTTTCAGTCAGTGATGGACAGTTCAGTGTACTGTGTTTTGTATCAGTGATGGACAGGTCAGTGTACTGGGGTTGGAGACAGTGATGGACAGGTCAGTGTACTGGGGTTTGAGACAGTGAAGGACAGGTCAGTGTACTGGGGCTGCAGACAGTGATGGACACGTCAGTACACTTGGGTTGCAGTCTGATATGAACAGGTCAGTGTCCTGGGGCTGCAGTCCGTGATGGACAGGTCAGTGTACTGGGGCTGCAGTCAGTGATGGACTGATCAGTGTACTGGGGCTGGAGTCAGTGATGGACGGGTCCGTGTATTGGGGCTGCAGTCAGTGATGGACAGGTCAGTGTACTGAGGGTGCAGTCAGAGATGGGCAGGTCAGTGTGCAGGTGTTGGGGTCAATAATGGACAGGTCAGTGTACTGGGGCTGCAGTCAGTGATGGACAGGTCAGTCTGGTGGGGTTTGAGTCATGTTGGACAGGTCAGTGTACTGGGGTTGGAGTCAGTGATGGACAGGTCAGTGTACTAGGGCTGCAGTCAGTGATGGACAGGTCAGTGAACTGGGGCTGCAGTCAATGATGGACAGGTCATTGTACTGGGGTTGGAGTCAGTGATGGAAAGGTCAGTGTACTGGGGCTGCAGACAGTGATGGACAGGTCAGTGTACTGGGGCTACAGTCAGTGATGGACATGGTCAGTATAATGGGGTTGGTGTCAGTTATGAACAGTTCTGTGTACTGTGGCTGCAGTCAATGATGGGCAGGTCAGTGTGCTGGGTTTGGGGACAATGATGGACAGGTCAGTGTATGTGGAGATTGAGTGAGTGATGGACAGGTCAGTGTATTGGGGTTTGAGTCAGTGATGGACAGGTCAGTGTACTGGGGCTGCAGTCAGTGATGGACAGGTCAGTGTACTGTGGATGCAGTCAGTGATGGACAGGTCAGTGTACTAGGGCTGCAGTCAGTGTTGGACAGGTCAGTTTTCCGTGGTTGCAGTCGGTGATGGACAGGTCAGTGTACTGGGGCTGCAGTCGGTGATGGACAGGTCAGTGTACTGGAGTTTGAGTCAGTGATGGACATGTCAGTGTACTGGGGTTTGAGTCAGTGATGGACAGGTCAGTGTTCTGGGGCTGCAGTCATCGATGGACAGGTCAGTGTACTGGAACCGCAATCAGTGTTGGACAGGTCAGTGTACTGGTGCTGCAGTCAGTAATAGACGGGTCAGTGTACTGGGCCTGCAGTCAGTGATTGACAGGTCAGTGTACTGGGGCTGCAGTCTGTGATGGGTGGGTCAGTGTACTGGGTCTGCAGTCAGTGATGTACAGGTCAGTGCACTGGGGTTGGAGTCAGTGATGGACAGGTCAGTGTTCTGGGGCTGCAGTCATCGATGGACAGGTCAGTGTACTGGAACTGCAGTCAGTGTTGGACAGGTCAGTGTACTGGTGCTGCAGTCAGTAATAGACGGGTCAGTGTACTGGGGCTGCAGTAAGTGATGGATGGGTCAGTGTACTAGGGCTGCAGTCACTGATAGAAAAGTCAGTGTACTGGGGCTGCAGTTAGTGATGGACAAGTCTGGGTACTGGTGCTGCAGTCAGTGATGGACAGGCCAGTGTTCTGGGGTTGGAGTCAGTGATGGAAAGGTCAGTGTACAAGGGTTGGAGTCAGTGATGGACAGGTCAGTGCACTCTAGGTTGGAGACAGTGATGGACAGGTCTGTGTACTGGGGTTTGAGAAAGTGATGGACAGGTCAGTGTACTGGGGCTGCAGACAGTGGTGAACACGTCAGTACACTGGGGTTGGAGTCAGATATGAACAGGTCAGTGTCCTGGGGCTGCGGTCTGTGATGGACAGGTCAGTGTACTGGGGCTGCAGTCAGTGATGGACGGGTCCGTGTATTGGGGCTGCAGTCAGTGATTGACAGGTCAGTGTACTGGGGGTGTAGTCAGAGATGGGCAGGTCAGTCTGCTGGGGTTGGGGTCAATAATGGACAGGTCAGTGTACTGGGGCTGCAGTCAGTGATGGACAGGTCAGTCTAGTGGGGTTTGAGTCATGTTGGACAGGTCAGTGTACTGGGGTTGGAGTCAGTGATGGACAGGTCAGTGTACTAGGGCTGCAGTCAGTGATGGACAGGTCAGTGAACTGGGGCTGCAGTCAATGATGGACAGGTCATTGTCCTGTGGTTGCAGTCAGTGATGGACAGGTCAGTGTACTAGGGCTGCAGTCAGTGATGGACAGGTCAGTGTACTGGGTCTGCAGTCTGTGATGGACAGGTTATAGTACTGGGGTTGGAGTCAGTGATGGACAGGTCAGTGTACTGGGGCTGCAAACAGTGATGGACAGGTCAGTGTACTCGGGCTACAGTCAGTGATGGACATGGTCAGTATAATGGGGTTGGTGTCAGTTATGAACAGTTCTGTGTACAGTGGATGCAGTCAGTGATGGACAGGTCAGTGTACTAGGGCTGCAGTCAGTGTTGGACAAGTCAGTGTTCCGTGGTTGCAGTCGGTGATGGACAGGTTAGTGTACTGGGGCTGCAGTCGGTGATGGACAGGTCAGTGTACTGGAGTTTGAGTCAGTGATGGACATGTCAGTGTACTGGGGTTTGAGTCAGTGATGGACAGGTCAGTGTACTGGTCTGCAGTCAGTAATAAACAGGGCAGTGTACTGGGTTTGGAGTCAGTGATGGACCGGTAAGTGTACTGGGGTTTGAGACAGTGATGGACAGGTCAGTGTACTGGGGCTGGAGTCAGTGATTGGCAGGTCAGTGCAGTGGGGCTACACTCAGTGATGGACAGGTCAGTGTACTGGGGCTGCAGTCAGTGATGGACAGGACCGTGTACTGCGGTTTGAGTCAGTGATGGACAGGTCAGTGTACTGGGGTTGGAGTCAATGATGGAAAGGTCAGTGTTCTGGGGCTGCAGTCAGTGATGGACAGGTCAGTATACAGGGGCTGCAGTCAGTGATGGACAGGTCAGTGTACTGGGGCTGGAGTCAGTGATGGACATCTCTGTGTGCTGGGGCAGCAGTCACCGATGGACTGGTCAGTGTACTGGGGCTGCAGTCAGTGATGGACAGGTCAGTATACTGGGGCTGCAGTCAGTGATGGACAGGTCAGTGTACTGGGGCTGCAGTCAGTGATGGACAGGTCAGTGTATTGAGGCTGCAGCCTGTGATGGGTGGGTCAGTGTACTGGGGCTGCAGTCAGTGATGGTCAGGTCAGTGTCCTGGGTCTGCAGTCAGTGATGGACAGGTCAGTGTACTGGGGCTGCAGTAAGTGATGGATGGGTCAGTGTACTTGGGCTGCAGTCAGTGATGGAAAGGTCAGTGTACTTGGGTTTGAGACAGTGATGGACAGGTCAGTGAACTGGGGCTGCAGTCAGTGATGGACAGGTCAGTGTACTGGGGCTGCAGTCAGTGATGGACAGGTCAGTGTTCTGGGGCTGCAGTCAGTGATGGACAGGCCAGTGTTCTGGGGTTGGAGTCAGTGACGGAAAGGTCAGCATACAAGGGTTGGAGTCAGTGATGGACAGGTCAGTGTACTGGGGTTGGGGACAGTGATGGACAGGTCAATGTACTGGGGTTTGAGACAGTGATGGACAAGTCAGTGTACTGGTGCTGCAGACAGTGATGGACAGGTCAGTGTACTGGGGCTGCAGAGAGTGATGGACGCGTCAGTACTCTGGGGTTGGAGTCAGATATGATCAGGTCAGTGTACTGCGGCTGCGGTCAGTGATGGACAGGTTAGTGAACTGGGGCTGTAGTCAGTGATGGACGGGTCCGTGTATTGGGGCTGCAGTCACTAATGGACAGGTCAGTGTACTGGGGTTGGAGTCAGTGATGGACAGGTCAGTCTAGTGGCGTTTGAGTCATGTTGAACAGGTCAGTGTACTAGGGCTGCAGTCAGTGATGGACAGGTCAGTGAACTGGGGCTGCAGTCAATGATGGACAGGTCATTGTACTGTGGTTGCAGTCAGTGATGGACAGGTCAGTGTACTGGGGCTGCATTCAGTGATGGACAGGTCAGTGTACTCGGGCTGCAGTCAGTAATGGACAGGTCAGTGTACTGGGGTTGTGGTCAGTGATGGACAGGTCAGTGTACTGGAGCTGCAGTCAGTGATGGACAGGTGAGTGTACTGTGGTTGGGGTCAATGATTGACAGGTCAGTGTACTGGTGTTGGAGTCAGTGATGGACAGGTCAGTGAACTGCGGCTGGAGTCAGTGATGGATAGGTCAGTGTTCTGTGGCTGCAGTCAGTGATGGACAGGTCAGTCTACTGGGGTTTGAGTCATGTTGGACAGGTCAGTGTACTGTGGCTGCAGTAAGTGATGGACAGGTCAGTGTAATAGGGCTGCATTCAGTGATGGTCAGTTTAGAGTACTGGGGTTGGAGTCAGTGATGGACAGGTCAGTGTACTGGGGTTGGAGTCAGTGATGGACAGGTCAGTGTACTGGGGCTGCATTCAGTGACGGACAGATCAGTGTACTGGGGTTGGAGTCAGTGATGGACAGGTCAGTGCACTGGGGTTGGAGTCAGTGATGGACAGGTCAGTGTACTGCGGTTGGAGTCTGTGATAGTCATGTCAGGGTACTGGGGTTGGTGTCAGTGATGGACAGGTCAGTGAAATGGGGCTAAAGTCAGTGATGGACAGGTCAGTGTACTGGGGCTGCAGTCAGTGATGGACAGGTCAGTGTCCAGGGGCTGCAGTCTGTGATGGACAGGTCAGTGTACTGGGGCTGCAGTCAGTGATGGACAGGTCAGTGTACTGGGGTTGGAGTCAATGATGGAAAGGTCAGTGTACTGGGGTTTGAGTCAGTGATGGACAGGTAAGTGTACTGGGGCTGCAGTCAGTGATGGACTGGTCTGTACACTGGGGTTGGAGTCAGATATGAACAGGTCAGTGTACTGTGGCTGCGGTCAGTGATGGTCAGGTCAGTGTACTGGGGTTGCAGTCAATGATGGACAGGTCATTGTACTGGGGCTGCAGTCAGTGATGGACGGGTCCGTGTATTTGGGCTGCAGTCCGTAATGGAGAGGTCAGTGTACTGGTGTTGGAGTCAGTGATGGACAGGTCAGTGTACTGGGACGGCAGTCAGAGATGGCCAGGTCAGTCTAGTGTGGTTTGGGTCATGTTGGACAGGTCAGTGTACTGGGGCTTTAGTCATTGATGGACAGGTCAGTGTACAGGTGCTTTAGTCATTGATGGACAGGTCAGTGTACTGGTGCTGAGGTCAGTGATGGACAGGTCAGTGTACTGGGGTTGGAGAAAGAGATGGACAGGTCAGTGTACTGGGGTTGGAGTCAGTGATGGACAGGTCAGTGTACTCGGGCTGCAGTTAGTGATAGACGGGTCAGTGTACTGTGGCTGCATTCGGTGATGGACAGGTCAGTGTACTGGTGCTGCAGTCAGTGATGGACAGGTCAGTGTACTGAGGCAAGTGTCAATGTTGGACAGGTCAGTGTACTGTGGTTGGAGTCAGTGTTGGATACGTCAGTGTACTGGGGCTGCCATCAGTGATGGACAGTTCAGTGTACTGGGGTCCGTATCAGTGATGGACAGGTCAGTGTACCGGGTCTGCAGTCAGTGATGGACAGGCCAGTGTACTGGGGTTCGAATCAGTGATGGACAGGTCAGTGTACTGGGGCTGCAGTCAGTGATGGACAGGCCAGTGTACTGGGCTTTTGGTCAATGATGGACAGGTCAGTGTACTGGGGCTGCAGTCAGTGATGGACAGGGCAATGTACTGGGGGCCACAGTCAGTGAAGGACAGGTCAGTGTACTGGGGCTGCAGTCAGTGATGGACTGGTCAGTAAACTGGTGTTGGAGTCAGTCATGAACAGGTCATTGTACTGCGGCTGCAGCCTGTGTTGGACAGGTCAGTGCACAGGGGCTGCAGTCAGTGATGGAGTGGTCAGTATACTGGGGCTGCAGTCAGTCATGGACAGGTCTGTTTACTGCGGCGGCAGTCAGTGATGGACAGGTCAGTGTACTGGGGCTGCAGTCAGTGATGGAGTGGTCAGTATACTGGGGCTGCAGTCAGTGATGGGCAGGTCAGTGTGCTGGGGATGGGGTCAATGATTGACAGGCCAGTGTACTGGGGTTGGAGTCAGTAATGGACATGTCAGTGTACTGGGGCTGCAGTCAGTGATGGATAGGTCAGTGTGCTGGGGTTGCAGTCAGTGATGGACAAGTCAGTGTATTGGGGCTGCATTCAGTGTTGGACAGGTCAGTCTACTGGGGTTTGAGTCAAGTTGGACAGGTCAGTGTACTGTGGCTGCATACAGTGATGGACAGGTCAGTGTACAAGGGCTGCAGTCAGTGATGGACAGGTCAGTGTACTGGGGTTGGAGTCAGTGATGGACAGGTCAGTGTACTGGCGTTGGAGTCAGTGATGGACAGGTCAGTGTACTGGGGCTGCAGTCAGTGATGGACAGGTCAGTGTATTGGGGATGCAGTCAGTGATGGACAGGTCAGTGTACTGGGGCTGCAGTCAATGATGGACAGGTCAGTGTACTGGGGATGCAGTCCGTGGTGGACAGGTCAGTGTACTATGGCTGCAGTCAGTGATGGACAGGTCAGTGTACTGGGACTGCAGTCAGTGATGGACAGGTCATTGCACTGGGGCTGCAGTCAGTGATGGATAGGTTAGTGTACTGGGGCTGCATTCAGTGATGGACAGGTCAGTGTACTGGGGCTGCAGTCATGATGGACTGGTCAGTATACTGGGGTTGGAGTCAGTCATGAACAGGTCATTGTACCCGGGCTAAAGTCAGTGATGGACAGGTCAGTGTACAGGGGCTGCAGTCAGTGATGGACAGGTCAGTGTGCTGGGGTTGGAGTCAATGATTGACAGTTCAGTGTACAGGGGTTGCAGTCAGTGATGGACAGGTCAGTGTGCTGGGGCTGCAGTCAGTGATGGACAGTTCAGTGTACTGGGGTTGGAGTCAGTGATGGACAGGTCAGTGTACTGTGGCTGCGTTCAGTGATGGACAGGTCAGTGTACTATGGCTGCAGTCAGTGATGGACAGGTTTGTGTACTGGGGTTGCAGTCAGTGATGAACAGGTCAGTGTACTGTGGCTGCGTTCAGTGATGGACAGGTCAGTGTACTATGGCTGCAGTCAGTGATGGACAGGTTAGTGTACTGGGGTTGGAGTCAGTGATGGACAGGTCAGTGTACTGGTGTTGGAGTCAGTGACGGACAGGTCAGTGTACTGGGGTTGGAGTCAGTGACGGACAGGTTAGTGTACTGGGGTTGGAGTCAGTGATGGACAGGTCAGTGTACTGGTGTTGGAGTCAGTGACGGACAGGTCAGTGTACTGGGGCTGCAGTCAGTGACGGACAGGTCAGTGTACTGGTGTTGGAGTCAGTGATGGACAGGTCAGTTTACTGGGGTTGGAGTTAGTGATGGACAGGTCAGTGTACTGTGGTTGGAGTCAGTGATGGATGGGTCAGTGTACTCGGGCTGCAGTTAGTGATGGACGGGTCAGTGTACTGTGGCTGCAGTCAGTGATGGACTGTGGCTGCCGTCAGTGATGGACGGGTCAGTGTAATGGTGCTGCAGTGAGTGATGGACAGGTCACTGTACTCGGGCTGCAGTCAGTGTTTGTCAGGCCAGTGTACTGGGCTTTTGTTCAATGATGGACAGGTCAGTGTACAGGGGCTGCAGTCAGTGATGGGCAGGGCAATGTACTGGGGCTGCAGTCAGTGATGGGCAGGTCAGTGTACTGGGGCTGCATTCAGTGATGGACATGTCAGTGTACTGGGGGCCACAGTCAGTGATGGACAGGTCAGTGTACTGGGGCTGCAGTCAGTGATGGACTGGTCAGTAAACTGGGGTTGGAGTCAGTCATGAACAGGTCATTGTACTGGGGCTGCAGTCTGTGTTGGCAGGTTAGTGTACAGGGGCTGCAGTCTGTGATGGACAGGTCAGTGTACTGGTGCTGCAGTCAGTGATGCAGTGGTCAGTAAACTGGGGCTGCAGTCAGTGATGGACGAGTCCGTTTACTGCGGCGGCAGTCAGTGATGGACAGGTCAGTGTACTCGGGCTGCAGTCAGTACTGGACAGGTCAGTGTACTGGGGTTGGAGTCTTTGATGGACTGGTCAGTGTAATGGGGCTGCAGTCACTGATGGACAGGTCAGTGTACTGGGGCTGCAGTCAGTGATGGACAGGTCAGTGAACTGGGGTTGGAGTCAGTGATGGACACGTCAGTGTACTGGTGTTTGAGTGAGTGTTGGACACGTCAGTGTACTGGTGCTGCAGTCAGTGATGGACAGGTCAGTGTACTGGGGTTGGAGTCAGTGATGGACAGGCCAGTGTACTGGGGTTTGAGATGGTGATGGACAGATCAGTGTACTGTGGCAGCTTCAGTGATGGACAGGTCAGTGGACTGGGGCTGCAGTCAGTGACGGACAGGGCTGTGTACTGGGGCTTCAGTCAATGATGGGCAGGTCAGTGTGCTGGGGTTGGGGTCAATGATGGGCAGGTCAGTGAACTGAGGCTGCAGTCAGTGATGGGCAGGTCAGTGTGCTGCGGTTTGGGTCAGTGATGGACAGGTCAGTGTACTGGGGCTGCAGTCAGTGATGGACAGGTAAGTCTTCTGGGGTTTGAGTCATGTTGGACAGGTCAGTGTACTGTGGTTGGAGTCAGTGATGGACAGGTCAGTCTACTGCGGCTGCAGTCAGTGATGGACAGGTCAGTGTACTGGGGTTGGAGTCAGTGATGGACGGGTCAGTGTACTGGGGCTGCCGTCAGTGATGGACAGTTCATTGTACTGGGGCTGCAGTCAGTGATGGGCAGGTCAGTGTACTGGGGGCCACAGTCAGTGGAGGACAGGACAGTGTACTGGGGCTGCAGTCAGTAATGGACTGGTCAGTGTACTGGGGCTTCAGTCAGTGATGGACTGGTCAGTGTACTGGGGCTTCAGTCAGTGATGGACTGGTCAGTAAACTGGGGTTGGAGTCAGTCATGGACAGGTCGTTGTACTGGGGCTGCAGCCTGTGTTGGACTGGTCAGTGTACAGAGGCTGCAGTCAGTGATGGACAGTTCAGTGCACTAGGGCTGCTATCAGTGATGGAGTGGTCAGTATACTGGGGCTGCAGTCAGTAATGGACGGGTCCGTTTACTGCGGCAGCAGTCAGTGATGGACAGGTCAGTGTACTCGGGCTGCAGTCAGTAATGGATAGGTCAGTGTACTGGGGTTGGAGTCAGTGATGGACGGGTCAGTGTACTGGGGCTGGAATCAGTGATGGACAGGACAGTGAACTGGGGCTGCAGTCAGTGATGGGCAGGTCAGTGTGCTTGGGATGGGGTCAATGATGACAGGTCAGTGTGCTGGGGCTGCAGTCAGTGATGGACTGGTCAGCATACAGGGGTTGGAGTCAGTCATGAACAGGTCAGTGTCCTGGGGCTGCAGTCAGTGATGGACAGGCCAGTGTACTGGGGCTGCAGTCAATGATGGACAGTACAGTGTACTGGGGCTGCAGTCAGTGATGGGCAGTTCAGTGTGCTGTGGTTGGAGTCAATGATTGACAGGTCAGTGTTCTGGGGTTGCAGTCAGTGATGGGCAGTTCAGTGTGCTGTGGTTGGAGTCAATGATTGACAGGTCAGTCTACTGGGGCTGCAGTCAGTGATGGACAGGTCAGTGTACTGGTGTTGGAGTCAGTGACGGACAGGTCATTGTACTGGTGCTGCAGTCAGTAATGGACAGGTCAGTGTACTGGGGTTGGAGTCAGTGATGGACAGGTCAGTGTACTGGGGTTGGAGTCAGTGATGGACAGGTCAGTGTAATGGGGTTGCAGTCAGTGCTGGACAGGTCAGTGTACTGGGGCTGCAGTCATTGATGGACAGGTCAGTGTACTGGGGCTGCAGTCAGTGATGGACAGGTCAGTGTACTGGGGTTGGAGTCCGTGATGGACAGGTCAGTTTACTGGGGTTTGAGCCAGTGATGGACAGGTCAGTGTACTGGGGTTGGAGTCAGTGATGGACAGGCCAGTGTACTGGGGCTGCAGTCAGTGATGGACAGGCCAGTGTACTTGGCTTTTGGTCAATGTTGGACAGGTCAGTGTACTGGGGCTGCAGTCAGTGATGGACAGGGCAATGTACTGGGGCTGCAGTCAGTGATGGGCAGGTCAGTGTACTGGGGCTGCAATCAGTGATGGACATGTCAGTGTACTGGGGGCCACAGTCAGTGAAGGACAGGTAAGTGTACTGGGGCTGCAGTCAGTAATGGACAGGTCAGTGTACTGGGGCTGCAGTCAGTGATGAACTGGTCAGTAAACTGGGGTTGGAGTCAGTCATGAACAGGTCATTGTACTGCGGCTGCAGCCTGTGTTGGACAGGTCAGTGTACAGGGGCTGCAGTCAGTGATGGACAGGTCAGTTTACTGGGGCTGCAGTCAGTGATGATGTGGTCAGTATACTGGGGCTGCAGTTAGTGATGGATGGGTCCGTTTACTGCGGCGGCAGTCAGTGATGGACAGGTCAGTGCACTGGGGCTGCAGTCAGTAATGGGCAGGTCAGTGTACTGGGGTTGGAGTCAGTGATGGACGGGTCAGTGTAATGGGGCTGCAGTCAGTGATGGACAGGCCAGTGTGCTGGGGATGGGGTCAATGTTGGACAGGTCAGTGTACTGGGGCTGCAGGCAGTGATGGACAGGGCAATGTACTGGGGCTGCAGTCAGTGATGGGCAGGTCAGTGTACTGGGGGCCACAGTCAGTGAAGGACAGGTAAGTGTACTGGGGCTGCAGTCAGTAATGGACAGGTCAGTGTACTGGGGCTGCAGTCAGTGATGGACTGGTCAGTAAACTGGGGTTGGAGTCAGTCATGAACAGGTCATTGTACTGCGGCTGCAGCCTGTGTTGGCAGGTTAGTGTACAGGGGCTGCAGTCTGTGATGGACAGGTCAGTGTACTGGTGCTGCAGTCAGTGATGATGTGGTCAGTATACTGGGGCTGCAGTTAGTGATGGATGGGTCCGTTTACTGCGGCGGCAGTCAGTGATGGACAGGTCAGTGCACTGGGGCTGCAGTCAGTAATGGGCAGGTCAGTGTACTGGGGTTGGAGTCAGTGATGGACGGGTCAGTGTAATGGGGCTGCAGTCAGTGATGGACAGGTCAGTGTACTGGGGCTGCAGTCAGTGATGGGCAGGTCAGTGTGCTGGGGATGGGGTCAATGATTGACAGGTCAGTGTGCTGGGGTTGCAGTCAGTGATGGACAGGTCAGTGTATTGGGGCTGCAGTCAGTGTTGGACAGGTCAGTCTACTGGGGTTTGAGTCAAGTTGGACAGGTCAGTGTACTGTGCCTGCAGACAGTGATGGACAGGTCAGTGTACAAGGACTGCAGTCAGTGATGGACAGGTCAGTGTACTGGGGTTGGAGTCAGTG
Organism: Cetorhinus maximus; assembly: GCF_964194155.1. NCBI lineage: Eukaryota > Metazoa > Chordata > Chondrichthyes > Lamniformes > Cetorhinidae > Cetorhinus > Cetorhinus maximus. The sequence continues at coordinate 4,550,703 of NC_135909.1, forward strand.
ATGGACAGGTCAGTGTACTGGGGTTGGAGTCAGTGATGGACAGGCCAGTGTTCTGGGGCTGCAGTCAGTGATGGACTGGTCAGTGTACCAAGGCTGCAGTCAGTGATGGACAGGTCAGTGTACTGGGGATGCAGTCAGTGATGGACAGGTCAGTGTACTATGGCTGCAGTCAGTGATGGACAGGTCAGTGTACTGGGACTGCAGTCAGTGATTGACATGTCAGTGTACTGGGACTGCACTCAGTGATGGACAGGTCATTGCACTGGGCCTGCAGTCAGTGATGGATAGGTTAGTGTACTGGGGCTGCATTCAGTAATGGACAGGTCAGTGTACAGGGTCTGCAGTCAGTGATGGACGGGTCAGTGTCCTGGGGCTGCAGTCAGTGATGGACAGGTCAGTGTCCTGGGACTGCAGTCAGTGATGGACAGATCAGTGTACTGGGGCTGCAGTCAGTGATGGACAGATCAGTGTACTGGGGTTGGAGTCAGTGATGGACAGGTCAGTGTACTGGGACTGCAGTCAGTGATGGACTGGTCAGTATACTGGGGTTGGAGCCAGTCATGAACAGGTCATTGTACTGGCGCTGCAGTCAGTGATGGACAGGACAGTGTACTGGGGCTTCAGCCAGTGATGGGCAGGTCAGTGTGCTGGGGTTGGAGTCACTGATGGACAGGTCAGTGTACTGGGGTTGGATTCAGTGATGGACAGGCCAGTGTACTGGTGTTGGAGTCAGTGATGGACAGGTCAGTGTACTGGTGTTGGAGTCAGTGATGGACAGGTCAGTGTACTGGGGCTGCAGTCAGTGACGGACCGGTCAGTGTACTGGGGTTGGAGTCAGTGATGTACAGGTCAGTGTACTGGGGTTGGAGTTAGTGATGGACAGGTCAGTGTACTGGGGTTGGAGTCAGTGATGGACAGGTCAGTGTACTGGGGTTGGAATCAGTGATGGACAGGTCAGTGTACTGGGGGCCACAGTCAGTGAAGGACAGGTCAGTGTACTGGGGCTGCAGTCAGTGATGGACAGTTCAGTGTACTGGGGCTGCAGTCAGTGATGGACTGGTCAGTAAACTGGGGTTGGAGTCAGTCATGAACAGGTCATTGTACTGGGGCTGCAGTCTGTGTTGGCAGGTTAGTGTACAGGGGCTGCAGTCTGTGATGGACAGTTCAGTGTACTGGTGCTGCAGTCAGTGATGGAGTGGTCAGTAAACTGGGGCTGCAGTCAGTGATGGACGGGTCCGTTTACTGCGGCGGCAGTCAGTGATGGACAGGTCAGTGTACTCGGGCTGCAGTCAGTACTGGACGGGTCAGTGTACTGGGGTTGGAGTCTTTGATGGACTGGTCAGTGTAATGGGGCTGCAGTCAGTGATGGACAGGTCAGGGTACAAAGGCCGCAGTCAATGACGGACAGGTCAGTGTACTGGGGATGCAGTCAGTGATGGATAGGTCAGTGTAATGGGGCTGCAGTCAGTGATGGACAGGGCATTGTGCTATGTCTCGAGTAAGTGATGTAACCGTCAGTGTACTGTGTCTGGACTCAGTGATGGACAGGTCAGTGTACTTGGGCTTCCGTCAGTGATGGACAGTTCAGTGTACTGGGGTTGGAGTCAGTGATGGACAGGTCAGTGTACTGGGGCTGCAGTCAGTGATGGACAGGCCAGTGTACTGGGCTTTTGGTCAATGATGGACAGGTCAGTGTACTGGGGCTTCCGTCAGTGATGGACAGTTCAGTGTACTGGGGTTGGAGTCAGTGATGGACAGGTCAGTGTACTGGGGCTGCAGTCAGTGATGGACAGGTCAGTGTACTGTTGCTGCGGTCAGTGATGGACAGGTCAGTGTACTGGGGCTGCAGTCAGTGATGGACAGGTCAGTGTACTGGGGCTGCAGTCAGTGATGGACAGGGCAATGTACTGGGGCTGCAGTCAGTGAATGGCAAGTCAGTGTACTGGGGCTGCAGTCAGTGATGGACTGGTCAGTATAATGGGGTTGGAGTCAGTCATGAACAGGTCATTGTACCCGGGCTAAAGTCAGTGATGGACAGGTCAGTGTACAGGGGCTGCAGTCAGTGATGGACAGGTCAGTGTGCTGGGGTTGGAGTCAATGATTGACAGTTCAGTGTACAGGGGTTGCATTCAGTGATGGACAGGTCAGTGTGCTGGGGCTGCAGTCAGTGATGGACAGTTCAGTGTACTGGGGTTGGAGTCAGTGATGGACAGGTCAGTGTACTGTGGCTGCGTTTAGTGATGGACAGGTCAGTGTACTATGGCTGCAGTCAGTGATGGACAGGTTTGTGTACTGGGGTTGCAGTCAGTGATGAACAGGTCAGTGTACTGTGGCTGCGTTCAGTGATGGACAGGTCAGTGTACTATGGCTGCAGTCAGTGATGGACAGGTTAGTGTACTGGGGTTGGAGTCAGTGATGGACAGGTCAGTGTACTGGGGCTGCAGTCAGTGATGGACAGGTCAGTGTACTGGTGTTGGAGTCAGTGACGGACAGGTCAGTGTACTGGGGCTGCAGTCAGTGACGGACAGGTCAGTTTACTGGGGTTGGAGTTAGTGATGGATAGGTCAGTGTACTGTGGTTGGAGTCAGTGATGGATGGGTCAGTGTACTCGGGCTGCAGTTAGTGATGGACGGGTCAGTGTACTGTGGCTGCAGTCAGTGATGGACTGTGGCTGCCGTCAGTGATGGACGGGTCAGTGTAATGGTGCTGCAGTGAGTTATGGACAGGTCAGTGTACTGGGGCTGGAGTCAGTGTTGGATAGGTCAGTGTACTGGGGCTGCCGTCAGTTATAGACAGTTCAGTGTACTGGGGTTGGAGTCAGTGATGGACAGGTCACTGTACTCGGGCTGCAGTCAGTGTTTGTCAGGCCAGTGTACTGGGCTTTTGTTCAATGATGGACAGGTCAGTGTACAGGGGCTGCAGTCAGTGATGGGCAGGGCAATGTACTGGGGCTGCAGTCAGTGATGGGCAGGTCAGTGTACTGGGGCTGCATTCAGTGATGGACATGTCAGTGTACTGGGGGCCACAGTCAGTGAAGGACAGGTCAGTGTACTGGGGCTGCAGTCAGTGATGGACTGGTCAGTAAACTGGGGTTGGAGTCAGTCATGAACAGGTCATTGTACTGGGGCTGCAGTCTGTGTTGGCAGGTTAGTGTACAGGGGCTGCAGTCTGTGATGGACAGGTCAGTGTACTGGTGCTGCAGTCAGTGATGGAGTGGTCAGTAAACTGGGGCTGCAGTCAGTGATGGACGAGTCCGTTTACTGCGGCGGCAGTCAGTGATGGACAGGTCAGTGTACTCGGGCTGCAGTCAGTACTGGACAGGTCAGTGTACTGGGGTTGGAGTCTTTGATGGACTGGTCAGTGTAATGGGGCTGCAGTCACTGATGGACAGGTCAGTGTACTGGGGCTGCAGTCAGTGATGGACAGGTCAGTGAACTGGGGTTGGAGTCAGTGATGGACACGTCAGTGTACTGGTGTTTGAGTGAGTGTTGGACACGTCAGTGTACTGGTGCTGCAGTCAGTGATGGACAGGTCAGTGTACTGGGGTTGGAGTCAGTGATGGACAGGCCAGTGTACTGGGGTTTGAGATGGTGATGGACAGATCAGTGTACTGTGGCAGCTTCAGTGATGGACAGGTCAGTGGACTGGGGCTGCAGTCAGTGACGGACAGGGCTGTGTACTGGGGCTTCAGTCAATGATGGGCAGGTCAGTGTGCTGGGGTTGGGGTCAATGATGGGCAGGTCAGTGTACTGAGGCTGCAGTCAGTGATGGGCAGGTCAGTGTGCTGCGGTTTGGGTCAGTGATGGACAGGTCAGTGTACTGGGGCTGCAGTCAGTGATGGACAGGTAAGTCTTCTGGGGTTTGAGTCATGTTGGACAGGTCAGTGTACTGTGGTTGGAGTCAGTGATGGACAGGTCAGTCTACTGCGGCTGCAGTCAGTGATGGACAGGTCAGTGTACTGGGGTTGGAGTCAGTGATGGACGGGTCAGTGTACTGGGGCTGCCGTCAGTGATGGACAGTTCATTGTACTGGGGCTGCAGTCAGTGATGGGCAGGTCAGTGTACTGGGGGCCACAGTCAGTGGAGGACAGGACAGTGTACTGGGGCTGCAGTCAGTAATGGACTGGTCAGTGTACTGGGGCTTCAGTCAGTGATGGACTGGTCAGTGTACTGGGGCTTCAGTCAGTGATGGACTGGTCAGTAAACTGGGGTTGGAGTCAGTCATGGACAGGTCGTTGTACTGGGGCTGCAGCCTGTGTTGGACTGGTCAGTGTACAGAGGCTGCAGTCAGTGATGGACAGTTCAGTGCACTAGGGCTGCTGTCAGTGATGGAGTGGTCAGTATACTGGGGCTGCAGTCAGTAATGGACGGGTCCGTTTACTGCGGCAGCAGTCAGTGATGGACAGGTCAGTGTACTCGGGCTGCAGTCAGTAATGGATAGGTCAGTGTACTGGGGTTGGAGTCAGTGATGGACGGGTCAGTGTACTGGGGCTGGAATCAGTGATGGACAGGACAGTGAACTGGGGCTGCAGTCAGTGATGGGCAGGTCAGTGTGCTTGGGATGGGGTCAATGATGACAGGTCAGTGTGCTGGGGCTGCAGTCAGTGATGGACTGGTCAGCATACAGGGGTTGGAGTCATTCATGAACAGGTCAGTGTCCTGGGGCTGCAGTCAGTGATGGACAGGCCAGTGTACTGGGGCTGCAGTCAATGATGGACAGTACAGTGTACTGGGGCTGCAGTCAGTGATGGGCAGTTCAGTGTGCTGTGGTTGGAGTCAATGATTGACAGGTCAGTGTTCTGGGGTTGCAGTCAGTGATGGACAGGTCAGTCTACTGGGGCTGCAGTCAGTGATGAACAGGTCAGTGTACTGGTGTTGGAGTCAGTGACGGACAGGTCATTGTACTGGTGCTGCAGTCAGTAATGGACAGGTCAGTGTACTGGGGTTGGAGTCAGTGATGGACAGGTTAGTGTACTGGGGTTGGATTCAGTGATGGACAGGCCAGTGTACTGGTGTTGGAGTCAGTGATGGACAGGTCAGTGTACTGGTGTTGGAGTCAGTGATGGACAGGTCAGTGTACTGGGGCTGCAGTCAGTGACGGACCGGTCAGTGTACTGGGGTTGGAGTCAGTGATGTACAGGTCAGTGTACTGGGGTTGGAGTCCGTGATGGACAGGTCAGTGTACTGGGGTTGGAGTCAGTGATGGACAGGTCAGTGTACTGGGGTTGGAATCAGTGATGGACAGGTCAGTGTACTGGTGTTGGAGTCAGTGCTGGACAGGTCAGTGTAATGGGGCTGCAGTCAGTGATGGACAGGTCAGTGTACTGGGGCTGCAGTCAGTGATGGACAGGTCAGTGTACTGGGGTTGGAGTCAGTGATGGACAGGTCAGTGTCCTGGGGTTTGAGTCACTGATGGACAGTTCAGTGTCCTGGTGCTGCAGTCAGTGATGAGCAGGTTAGTGTACTGGGTCTCCAGTCAGTCATGGACAGGTCAGTGTACTGGGGTGCAGTCAGTGTTGGAAAGGCCAGTGTACTTTGTCTGGTGTCAGAGATGGACAGGCCAGTGTACTATGTCCGGAGTAAATGATGGACTGGTCAGTGTACTGTGTCTGGACTCAGTGATGGACAGATCAGTGTACTGTGTCTGGGGTCAGTGACGGACAGGTAAGTGTACTGTGTCTGGAGTCATTGATGGACAGGTCAGTGTGCTGTGTCTGGAGTCAGTCATGGACAGGTCAGTGTACTGGGGTGCAGTCAGTGTTGGAAAGGCCAGTGTACTTTGTCTGGTGTCAGAGATGGACAGGCCAGTGTACTATGGCTGGAGTAAATGATGGACTGGTCAGTGTACTGTGTCTTGACTCAGTGATGGACAGATCAGTGTACTGTGTCTGGAGTCAGTGATGGACAGGTCAGTGTACTGTGTCTGGACTCAGTGATGGACAGATCAGTGTACTGTGTCTGGAGTCAGTGATGGACAGGTCAGTGTACTGTGTCTGGAGTCAGTGATTGACAGGTCAGTGTACTGTGTCTGGAGTCAGAGTTGGTTGGGTGATTAGTACTGGCACCACATTCAATGTTGGACAGGCCAATGTACTGGGATCATTGATGGACTTGTCAGTGTTTTGAGTTTGTGGTCAGTGTTTGACTGGTCAGTTTACTGGGGCTGCTGTCAGTGATGGACGCGTCAATTTATTGGGGCTGCAGTCAGTAATGGACAGGTCAGTGTACTGGGGCTGCAGTCAGTGATGGACAGGTCAGTGTACTGGGGCTGCAGTCAGTGATTGACAGGCCAGTGTCCTGGGGCTGCAGTCAGTGATGGACAGGTTAGTGTGCTGGGGCTGCAGTCAGTGATGGAGTGGTCAGTATACTGGGGCTGCAGGCAGTGATGGACAGGTCAGTGTACTGGGGCTGCAGTCAGTGATGGACTGGTCAGTGTACTGGTGTTGGAGTCAGTGACGGACAGGTCATTGTACTGGTGCTGCAGTCAGTAATGGACAGGTCAGTGTACTGGGGTTGGAGTCAGTGATGGACAGGTTAGTGTACTGGGGTTGGATTCAGTGATGGACAGGCCAGTGTACTGGTGTTGGAGTCAGTGATGGACAGGTCAGTGTACTGGTGTTGGAGTCAGTGATGGACAGGTCAGTGTACTGGGGCTGCAGTCAGTGACGGACCGGTCAGTGTACTGGGGTTGGAGTCAGTGATGTACAGGTCAGTGTACTGGGGTTGGAGTCCGTGATGGACAGGTCAGTGTACTGGGGTTGGAGTCAGTGATGGACAGGTCAGTGTACTGGGGTTGGAATCAGTGATGGACAGGTCAGTGTACTGGTGTTGGAGTCAGTGCTGGACAGGTCAGTGTAATGGGGCTGCAGTCAGTGATGGACAGGTCAGTGTACTGGGGCTGCAGTCAGTGATGGACAGGTCAGTGTACTGGGGTTGGAGTCAGTGATGGACAGGTCAGTGTCCTGGGGTTTGAGTCACTGATGGACAGTTCAGTGTCCTGGTGCTGCAGTCAGTGATGAGCAGGTTAGTGTACTGGGTCTCCAGTCAGTCATGGACAGGTCAGTGTACTGGGGTGCAGTCAGTGTTGGAAAGGCCAGTGTACTTTGTCTGGTGTCAGAGATGGACAGGCCAGTGTACTATGTCCGGAGTAAATGATGGACTGGTCAGTGTACTGTGTCTGGACTCAGTGATGGACAGATCAGTGTACTGTGTCTGGGGTCAGTGACGGACAGGTAAGTGTACTGTGTCTGGAGTCATTGATGGACAGGTCAGTGTGCTGTGTCTGGAGTCAGTCATGGACAGGTCAGTGTACTGGGGTGCAGTCAGTGTTGGAAAGGCCAGTGTACTTTGTCTGGTGTCAGAGATGGACAGGCCAGTGTACTATGGCTGGAGTAAATGATGGACTGGTCAGTGTACTGTGTCTTGACTCAGTGATGGACAGATCAGTGTACTGTGTCTGGAGTCAGTGATGGACAGGTCAGTGTACTGTGTCTGGACTCAGTGATGGACAGATCAGTGTACTGTGTCTGGAGTCAGTGATGGACAGGTCAGTGTACTGTGTCTGGAGTCAGTGATTGACAGGTCAGTGTACTGTGTCTGGAGTCAGAGTTGGTTGGGTGATTAGTACTGGCACCACATTCAATGTTGGACAGGCCAATGTACTGGGGTCATTGATGGACTTGTCAGTGTTTTGAGTTTGTGGTCAGTGTTTGACTGGTCAGTTTACTGGGGCTGCTGTCAGTGATGGACGCGTCAATTTATTGGGGCTGCAGTCAGTAATGGACAGGTCAGTGTACTGGGGCTGCAGTCAGTGATGGACAGGTCAGTGTACTGGGGCTGCAGTCAGTGATGGACAGGTTAGTGTGCTGGGGCTGCAGTCAGTGATGGAGTGGTCAGTATACTGGGGCTGCAGGCAGTGATGGACAGGTCAGTGTACTGGGGCTGCAGTCAGTGATGGACTGGTCAGTAAACTGGGGTTGGAGTCAGTCATGAACAGGTCATTGTACTGGGGCTGCAGTCTGTGTTGGACAGGTCAGAGTATATTGGCTGCAGTCTGTGATGGACAGGTCAGTGTACTGGGGCTGCAGTCAGTGATGGAGTGGTCAGTATACTGGGGCTGCAGTCAGTGATGGACGGGTCCGTTTACTGCGGCGGCAGTCAGTGATGGACAGGTCAGTGTACTCGGGCTGCAGTCAGTAATAGAAAGGTCAGTGTACTGGGGTTGGAGTCTTTGATGGACGGGTCAGTGTAATGAGGCTGCAGTCAGTGACGGAGAGGTCTGTGTACTGGGGCTGCAGTCAGTGATGGGCAGGTCAGTGTGCTGGGGATGGGGTCAATGATTGACAGGTCAGTGTACTGGGGTTGGAGTCAGTAATGGACAGGTCAGTGTGCTGGGGCTACAGTCAGTGATGCACAGGTCACTGTATTGGGGCTGCAGTCAGTGTTGGACAGGTCAATCTACTGGGGCTTGAGTCATGTTGGACAGGTCAGTGTACTGTGGCTGCATACAGTGATGGACAGGTCAGTGTACAAGGACTGCAGTCTGTGATGGACACGTTAGTGTACTGGGGTTGGTGTCAGTGATCGACAGGTCAGTGTACTGGTGTTGGAGTCAGTGATGGACAGGTCAGTGTACTGGGGCTGCAGTCAGTGACGGACTGGTCGGTGTACTGGGGTTGGAGTCAGTGATGGACAGGTCAGTGTACTGCGGTTGGAGTTAGTGATGGACAGGTCAGTGTACTTGGGTTGGAGTCAGTGATGGACAGGTCAGTGTACTGGGGTTGGAGTCATTGACGGACAGGTCAGTGTACTGGGGTTGGATTCAGTGATGGACAGGTCAGTGTATTGCGGCTGCAGTCAGCGATGGACAGGTCAGTGTACTGGGGTTGGAGTCATTGACGGACAGGTCAGTGTACTGGGGTTGGAGTCATTGACGGACAGGTCAGTGTACTGGGGTTGGATTCAGTGATGGACAGGTCAGTGTACTGGGGTTGGATTCAGTGATGGACAGGTCAGTGTACTGGGGTTGGAGTCATTGACGGACAGGTCAGTGTACTGGGGTTGGATTCAGTGATGGACAGGTCAGTGTATTGCGGCTGCAGTCAGCGATGGACAGGTCAGTGTACTGGGGCTGCAGTCACTGATGGACAGGTCAGTGTACTGGGGCTGCAGTCAGTGATGGACAGGTCAGTGTACTGGGGCTGCAGTCAGTGATGGACAGGTCAGTGTACTGTGGTTGGAGTCATTGATGGAAACGTCAGTGTACTGGGGTTTGAGTCAGTGATGGACAGGTCAGTGTACTGGGGTTGGAGTCAGTGATGGACAGGTCAGTGTACTGGGGTTGGAGTCAGTGATGGACACGTCAGTGTACTGGGGTTTGAGTCAGTGATGGACAGGTCAGTATACTGGAGTTTGAGTCAGTGATGGACAGGTCAGTGTACTGGGGCTGCAGTCAGTGATGGACAGGTCAGTGTACTGGGGTTGGAGTCAGTGATGGACAGGTCAATGTACTGGGGCTGCAGTCAGCGATGGGCAGGTCATTGTGCTGGGGTTGGGGTCAATGATGGACAGGTCAGTGTACTGGGGTTGCAGTCAGTGATGGGCAGGTCAGTGTGCTGGGGTTGGGGTCAGTGATGGAAAGGTCAGTGTGTTGGGGTTGCAAACAGTGATGGAATGGTCAGTGTACTGGGGCTGCAGTCAGTGATGGACAGGTCAGTCTACTGGGGTTTGAGTCATGTTGGACAGGTCAGTGTACTGGGGTTGGAGTCAGTGATGCACAGGTCAGTGTACTGGGGTTTGAGTGAGTGATGGACAGGTCAGTGTACTGGGGCTGCAGTCAGTGATGGATAGGTCAGTGTACTGGGGTTGGAGTCAGTGATGGACAGGTCAGTGTACTGGTGTTGGAGACAATGATGGACAGGTCTGTTTACTGGGGTTGGAGTCTGTGATGGCAAGGTCAGTGTACTTGGGCTGCAGTCAGTGATGGACAGGTCAGTGTACTGGGGATGCAGTCAGTGATGGACAGGTCAGTGTACTGGGGATGCAGTCAGTGATGGACCGGTCAGTGTACTATGGCTGCAGTCAGTGTTGGACAGGTCAGTGTACTGGAACTGCAGTCAGTGATGGACAGGTCAGTGTACTGGTACTGCAGTCAGTGATGGACAGATCAGTGTACTGGGGCTGCAGTCAGTGATGGATAGGTCAGTGTACTGGGGCTGCAGTCAGTGATGGACAGGTCAGTGTACTGGGGCTGCAGTCAGTGATGGACTGGTCAGTATACTGGGGTTGTAGTCAGTCATGAACAGGTCATTGTACTGGGGCTGCAGTCAGTGATGGACATGTCAGTGTACAGGGACTGCAGTCAGTGATGGACAGGTCAATGTACTGGGGCTGCAGTCAGTGATGGACAGGACAGTGTACTGAGGCTTCAGCCAGTGATGGGCAGGTCAGTGTGCTGGGGTTGGAGTCAATGATTGACAGTTCATTGTACTGGGGTTGGAGTCAGTGATGGACAGGTCAATGTACTGGGGCTGCAGTCAGTGATGGACAGGACAGTGTACTGCGGCTGCATTCAATGATGGACTGGTCAGTGTGCTGGGGTTGCAGTCAGTGATGGACAGGTCACTCTACTGGGGCTGCAGTCAGTGTTGGACAGGTCAGTCAACTGGGGTTTGAATCATGTTGGAGAGGTCAGTGTACTGAGGCTGCATTCAGTGATGGACAGGTCAGTGTACTATGGCTGCAGTCAGTGTTGGACAGGTCAGTCTACTCGGGTTTGAGGCATGTTGGACAGGTCAGTGTACTGTGGCTGCAGACAGTGATGGAAAGGCCAGTGGACTGGGGCTGCAGTCAGTGATGGACAGGGCAGTGTACTGAGGCTGCAGTCAGTGATGGGCAGGTCAGTGTGCTGGGGATGGGGTCAATGATTGACAGGTCAGTGTACTGGGGTTGGAGTCAGTAATGGACAGGTCAGTGTGCTGGGGCTACAGTCAGTGATGCACAGGTCACTGTATTGGGGCAGCAGTCAGTGTTGGACAGGTCAATCTACTGGGGTTTGAGTCATGTTGGACAGGTCAGTGTACTGTGGCTGCATACAGTGATGGACAGGTCAGTGTACAAGGACTGCAGTCTGTGATGGACACGTTAGTGTACTGGGGTTGGTGTCAGTGATCGACAGGTCAGTGTACTGGTGTTGGAGTCAGTGATGGACAGGTCAGTGTACTGGGGCTGCAGTCAGTGACGGACTGGTCGGTGTACTGGGGTTGGAGTCAGTGATGGACAGGTCAGTGTACTGCGGTTGGAGTTAGTGATGGACAGGTCAGTGTACTTGGGTTGGAGTCAGTGATGGACAGGTCAGTGTACTGGGGTTGGAGTCATTGACGGACAGGTCAGTGTACTGGGGTTGGATTCAGTGATGGACAGGTCAGTGTATTGCGGCTGCAGTCAGCGATGGACAGGTCAGTGTACTGGGGTTGGAGTCATTGACGGACAGGTCAGTGTACTGGGGTTGGATTCAGTGATGGACAGGTCAGTGTACTGGGGTTGGATTCAGTGATGGACAGGTCAGTGTACTGGGGTTGGAGTCATTGACGGACAGGTCAGTGTACTGGGGTTGGATTCAGTGATGGACAGGTCAGTGTATTGCGGCTGCAGTCAGTGATGGACAGGTCAGTGTACTGGGGCTGCAGTCACTGATGGACAGGTCAGTGTACTGGGGCTGCAGTCAGTGATGGACAGGTCAGTGTACTGGGGCTGCAGTCAGTGATGGACAGGTCAGTGTACTGTGGTTGGAGTCATTGATGGAAACGTCAGTGTACTGGGGTTTGAGTCAGTGATGGACAGGTCAGTGTACTGGGGTTGGAGTCAGTGATGGACACGTCAGTGTACTGGGGTTTGAGTCAGTGATGGACAGGTCAGTATACTGGAGTTTGAGTCAGTGATGGACAGGTCAGTGTACTGGGGCTGCAGTCAGTGATGGACAGGTCAGTGTACTGTGGTTGGAGTCATTGATGGACACGTCAGTGTACTGGGGTTTGAGTCAGTGATGGACAGGTCAGTATACTGGAGTTTGAGTCAGTGATGGACAGGTCAGTGTACTGGGGCTGCAGTCAGTGATGGACAGGTCAGTGTACTGGGGTTGGAGTCAGTGATGGACAGGTCAATGTACTGGGGCTGCAGTCAGCGATGGGCAGGTCATTGTGCTGGGGTTGGGGTCAATGATGGACAGGTCAGTGTACTGGGGTTGCAGTCAGTGATGGGCAGGTCAGTGTGCTGGGGTTGGGGTCAGTGATGGAAAGGTCAGTCTACTGGGGTTTGAGTCATGTTGGACAGGTCAGTGTACTGGGGTTGGAGTCAGTGATGCACAGGTCAGTGTACTGGGGTTTGAGTGAGTGATGGACAGGTCAGTGTACTGGGGCTGCAGTCAGTGATGGATAGGTCAGTGTACTGGGGTTGGAGTCAGTGATGGACAGGTCAGTGTACTGGTGTTGGAGACAATGATGGACAGGTCTGTTTACTGGGGTTGGAGTCTGTGATGGCAAGGTCAGTGTACTTGGGCTGCAGTCAGTGATGGACAGGTCAGTGTACTGGGGATGCAGTCAGTGATGGACAGGTCAGTGTACTGGGGATGCAGTCAGTGATGGACCGGTCAGTGTACTATGGCTGCAGTCAGTGTTGAACAGGTCAGTGTACTGGTACTGCAGTCAGTGATGGACAGATCAGTGTACTGGGGCTGCAGTCAGTGATGGATAGGTCAGTGTACTGGGGCTGCAGTCAGTGATGGACAGGTCAGTGTACTGGGGCTGCAGTCAGTGATGGACTGGTCAGTATACTGGGGTTGTAGTCAGTCATGAACAGGTCATTGTACTGGGGCTGCAGTCAGTGATGGACATGTCAGTGTACAGGGACTGCAGTCAGTGATGGACAGGTCAATGTACTGGGGCTGCAGTCAGTGATGGACAGGACAGTGTACTGAGGCTTCAGCCAGTGATGGGCAGGTCAGTGTGCTGGGGTTGGAGTCAATGATTGACAGTTCATTGTACTGGGGTTGGAGTCAGTGATGGACAGGTCAGTGTACTGGGGCTGCATTCAATGATGGACTGGTCAGTGTGCTGGGGTTGCAGTCAGTGATGGACAGGTCACTCTACTGGGGCTGCAGTCAGTGTTGGACAGGTCAGTCAACTGGGGTTTGAATCATGTTGGAGAGGTCAGTGTACTGAGGCTGCATTCAGTGATGGACAGGTCAGTGTACTATGGCTGCAGTCAGTGTTGGACAGGTCAGTCTACTGGGGTTTGAGGCATGTTGGACAGGTCAGTGTACTGTGGCTGCAGACAGAGATGGAAAGGCCAGTGGACTGGGGCTGCAGTCAGTGATGGACAGGGCAATGTACTGGGGCTGCAGTCAGTGATGGGCAGGTCATTGTGCTGGGGTTGGGGTCAATGATGGACAGGTCAATGTACTGGGGCTGCAGTCAGTGATGGGCAGGTCAGTGTACTCTGGCCACAGTCAGTGATGGACAGGTCAGTGTACTCGGGCTACAGTCAGTCATGGACACGTCAGTGTACTGGGGCTCCAGTCAGTCATGGACAGGTCAGTGTACTGCGGTTGGAGTCAGTGATGGACAGGTCAGTGTACTGGGGCTGCAGTCAGTGATGGAAGTGTTAGTATACTGGGGCTCCAGTCAGTCATGGACAGGTCAGTGTACTGGGGTTTGAGTCAGTGATGGACAGGTCAGTGTACTGGAGCTGCAGTCAGTGATGGAAATGTTAGTGTACTGGGGCCACAGTCATTGATGGACAGCTCAGTGTAGTGGTGTTAGAGTCAGTGATGGACGGGTCAGTGTACTGGGACTGCAGTCAGTGTTGGACAGGTCAGTGTACTGTGTCTGGAGTCAGTGATTTACAGGCAAGTGTACTGTGTCTGGCGTCAGTGATGGACAGGGCAATGTACTGTGTCTGGAGTCAGTGATGGATGGGAGATTAGTAGTGGCACCACATTCAATGTTGGACAGGTCAATGTACTTGGGTCATTGATGGACATGTCAGTGTTGAGAGATTGTGGTCAGTGTTTGACTGCTCAGTTTGCTGGGGCTGCAGTCAGTGATGAACAGGTCAGTGCATTGGGGCTGCAGTCAGTGATGGACTGGTCAGTGTACTGTTGTTTGAGTCAGTGATGGACAGGTCCGTGTACTGGGGCTGCAGTCAGTGATGGACAGGTCAGTTGACTGGGGTTGGAGTCAGTGATGGACAGGTCAGTGTACTGGGGCTGCAGTCAGTGATGGACGGGTCAGTGTACTGTTGTTGGAGTCAGTGATGGACAGGTCAGTGTACTGGGGCTGCAGTCAGTGATGGACAGGTCAGTGTACTGTGTCTGCAGTCAGTGATGGACAGGTCAGTGTACTGTGTCTGGAGTCAGTGATGGACAGGTCAGTGTACTGTGTCTGGAGTCAGTGATGGATGGGTGATTAGTACTGGCACCACATTCAATGTTGGACAGGTCAATGTAATTTAGTCATTGATGGACATGTCAGTGTTCAGAGATTGTGGTCAGTGTTTGACTTGTCAGTTTACTGGGTCTGCAGTCAGTGATGGACAGGTCAATGTACTGGGGTTTGAGTCAGTGATGGAGAGGTCAGTGTACTGGGGCTGCAGTCAGTGATGGACAGGTCAGTGTACTGGGGTTGGAGTCAGTGATGGACAGGTCAGTGTACTGGGGTTGGATTCAGTGATGGACAGGTCAGTGTACTGGGGCTACAGTCTGTGATGGACGGGTCAGTGTACTGGGGTTGCAGTTAGTGATGGAAAGGTCAGTGTACTGGTGCTGCAGTCAGTGATGGACGGGTCAGTGTACTGGGGCTGCAGTCAGTGATGGACGGGTCAGTGTACTGGGGCTGCAGTCAGTGATGGACAGGTCAGTGTACTGGGGCTGCAGTCAGTGATGGACAGGTCAGTGTACTGGGGCTGCAGTCAGTGATGGACAGGTCAGTGTACTAGGGCTTCAGACAGTCATGGACAGGTCAGTTTACTGGGGCTACAGTCAGTCATGGACAGGTCAGTGTACTGGGGTTGGAGTCATTGATGGACAGGTCAGTGTACTGGGGCTGCAGTCAGTGATGGACAGGTCAGTGTACTGGGGCTGCAGTCAGTGATGGACAGGTTAGTGTACTGAGGCCACAGTCAGTGATGGACAGGCCAGTATACTGGGTCTGCAGTCAGTGATGGACAGGTTAGTTTACTGGGGTTGGAGTCAGTGATGGACAGGTCAGTGTAGCAGGGCTGCAGTCAGTGATTGACGTGTCAATGTACTGGGGCTGCAGTTAGTGATGGACAGGTCTGTGTACTGCGGCTGCAGTCAGTGATGGACAGGTCAGTTTACTGGGGCCAATGTCAGTGTTGGACAGGTCAGTGTACTTGGGCTGCAGTGAGTGATGGACAGGTCAGTGTACTGGGGCTGCCGTCAGCGATGGACAGGTCAATGTGCTGGGCCTGCAGTCAGTGTTGGACAGGTTAGTGTATGGGCTTGGGGTCAATGATGGACAGGTCAGTGTACTGGGGCTGCAGTGAGTGATGGACAGGTCAGTGTTCTGGGGCTGCAGTCAGTGATGGTCAGGTCAGTGTACTGGGGCCACAGTCAGTGATGGACAGGTCAGTGTACGGGGGCTACAGTCAGTCATGGACAGGTCAGTGTACTGGGGCGACAGTCAGTCATGAACAGGTCATTGTACTGGGGCTGCAGTCAGTGATGGACATGTCAGTGTACAGGGACTGCAGTCAGTGATGGACAGGTCAATGTACTGGGGCTGCAGTCAGTGATGGACAGGACAGTGTACTGAGGCTTCAGCCAGT
This sequence comes from Cetorhinus maximus, assembly GCF_964194155.1. Taxonomy (NCBI): domain Eukaryota; kingdom Metazoa; phylum Chordata; class Chondrichthyes; order Lamniformes; family Cetorhinidae; genus Cetorhinus; species Cetorhinus maximus. The sequence continues at coordinate 4,566,545 of NC_135909.1, forward strand.
GATGGGCAGGTCAGTGTGCTGGGGTTGGAGTCAATGATTGACAGTTCATTGTACTGGGGTTGGAGTCAGTGATGGACAGGTCAGTGTACTGGGGCTGAATTCAATGATGGACTGGTCAGTGTGCTGGGGTTGCAGTCAGTGATGGACAGGTCACTCTACTGGGGCTGCAGTCAGTGTTGGACAGGTCAGTCAACTGGGGTTTGAATCATGTTGGAGAGGTCAGTGTACTGAGGCTGCATTCAGTGATGGACAGGTCAGTGTACTATGGCTGCAGTCAGTGTTGGACAGGTCAGTCTACTGGGGTTTGAGTCATGTTGGACAGGTCAGTGTACTGTGGCTGCAGACAGTGATGGAAAGGCCAGTGGACTGGGGCTGCAGTCAGTGATGGACAGGGCAGTGTACTGGGGCTGCAGTCAGTGATGGGCAGGTCATTGTGCTGGGGTTGGGGTCAATGATGGACAGGTCAGTGTACTGGGGCTGCAGTCAGTGATGGGCAGGTCAGTGTACTCTGGCCACAGTCAGTGATGGACAGGTCAGTGTACTCGGGCTACAGTCAGTCATGGACACGTCAGTGTACTGGGGCTCCAGTCAGTCATGGACAGGTTAGTGTATGGGCTTGGGGTCAATGATGGACAGGTCAGTGTACTGGGGCTGCAGTGAGTGATGGACAGGTCAGTGTTCTGGGGCTGCAGTCAGTGATGGTCAGGTCAGTGTACGGGGGCCACAGTCAGTGATGGACAGGTCAGTGTACGGGGGCTACAGTCAGTCATGGACAGGTCAGTGTATTGGGGCGACAGTCAGTCATGGACAGGTCAGTGTACTGGTGTTGGAGTCAGTGATGGACAGGTCAGTGTACTGGGGCTGCCATCAGTTATGGACAGGTCAGTGTACTGGGGCTGCAGTCAGTGATGCACAGGTCAGTGTACTGTGTCTGGAGTCAGTTATAGACAGGTCAGTGTACTGGGGCTGCAGTCAGTGATGCACAGGTCAATGTACAGTGTCTGGAGTCAGTTATAGACAGGTCAGTGTACTGGGGCTGCAGTCAGTGATGCACAGGTCAATGTACAGTGTCTGGCGTCAGTGATGGACAGGTCAGTGTACTGTGTCTGGAGTCAGTGATGGATGGGTGATTAGTACTGGCACCACATTCAATTTTGGACAGGTCAATGTAATTTAGTCATTGATGGACATGTCAGTGTTCAGAGATTGTGGTCAGTGTTTGACTTGTCAGTTTACTGGGGCTGCAGTCAGTGACGGACAGGTCCGTGTACTGGGTCTGCAGTCAGTGATGGACAGGTCAGTGTACTGGGGTTCGAGTCAGTGATGGAGAGGTCAGTGTACTGGGGCTGCAGTCAGTGATGGACAGGTCAGTGTACTGGGGCAGCAGTCAGTGATGGACAGGTCAGTTTACTGGGGCTGCAGTCAGTGATGGACAGGTCAGTGTACTGGGGATGCAGTCAATGATGGACTGGTCAGTGTACTGGGGATGCAGTCAATGATGGACAGGTCAGTGTACTGGGGCTGCAGTCAGTGATGGACAGGTCAGTGTACTGGGGACGCAGTCAGTGATGGACAGGTCAGTGTACTGTGTCTGGAGTCAGTGATGGATGGGTGATTAGTAGTGGCACCACATTCAACGTTGGACAGGTCAATGTACTTGGGTCATTGATGGACATGTCAGTGTTCAGAGATTGTGGTCAGTGTTTGACTGCTCAGTTTCCCGTGGCTGCAGTCAGTGATGGACAGGTCAGTGTACTGGTGCTACAGACAGTCATGGACAGGTCAGTGTACTGGGGCTCCAGTCAGTGATGGACGGGTCAGCGTACTGGGGTTGGAGTCAGTGATGGACAGGTCAGTGTACTGTGTCTGGAGTCAGTGATATTCCAGCAAGTGTACTGTGTCTGGCGTCAGTGATGGACATGCCAATGTACGGTGTCTGGAGTCAGTGATGGATCGGTGATTAGTAGTGGCACCATATTCAAAGTTGGACAGGTGAATGTACTTCGGTTATTAATTGACATGTCAGTGTTCAGAGATTGTGGTCAGTGTTTGACTGCTCAGTTTACCGTGGCTGCAGTCAGTGATGGACAGGTCAGTGTACTGGTGTAGGAGTCAGTGATGGACAGGTCAGTGTACTGGGGTTGGAGTCAGCGATGGACAGGTCAGTGTACTGGGGCTGCAGTCAGTGATGGACAGGGCAGTGTACTGGGCTTGGGGTCAATGATGGACAGGTCAGTTTACTGGGGCTGCAGTCAGTGATGGACATGTCTGTGTACTGGGGCTGCAGTCAGTGATGGACAGGTCAGTGTACTCGGGCCACAGTCAGTGATGGACAGGACAGTGTACTGGGGCTACAGTCAGTCATGGACAGGTCAGTTTATTGGGTTTGTAGTCAGTGATGAACAGGTCAGTGTACTGGGGCTGCAGTCAGTGATGGACAGGTCAGGATACGGGGGCCAATGTCAGTGTTGGACATGTCAGTGTACTGGCGTTGGAGTCAGTGTTGGACAGGTCAGTGTACTGGGTCTGTCATCAGTGATGGACTGGTCAGTGTACTGGGGCTTCAGTCAGTGATGGAAAGGTCAGTGTACTGGTGCTGCAGTCAGTGATGGACAGGTCAGTGCACTGGGGCTGCAGTCAGTGATGGACATGTCAGTAGACTGGGGCTGAATTCAATCATGGACAGGTCAGTGTACTGGGGCTTCAGTCAGTGATGGACAGATCAGTGTACTGGGCTTGGGGTCAATGATGGACAGGTCAGTGTACTGCGGCTTCAGTCAGTGACGGACAGGCCAATGTACTGGGGCTGCAGTCAGTGATGGACAGGTCAGTGTACTGGGGCTGCAGTCAGTGATGGACAGGTCAGTGTACTGGGGTTGGAGACATTGATGGACAGTTTAGTGTACTGGGGCCACAGTCAGTGATGGACAGGTCAGTGTACTGGGGTTGGAGTCAGTGATGGACTGGCCAGTGTATTGGGGCTGCAGTCAGTGATGGACGGGTCAGTGTACTGGGGCTGCTGTCAGTGATGGACAGGTCCGTGTACTGGGGCTGCAGTCAGTGATGGACAGGTCAGTGTACTGGGGCTGCAGTCAGTGATGGACAGGTCTGTGTACTGGGGCTGCAGTCAGTGATGGACAGGTCTGTGTACTGGGGCTGCAGTCAGTGATGGACAGGTCAGTTTACTGGGGCTAATGTCAGTGTTGGACAGGTCAGTGTACTGGGGCTGCAGTCAGTGATGGACAGGTCAGTGTACTGGGGCTGCAGTCAGTGATGGACAGGTCAGTGTACTGGGGCTGCAGTCAGTGATGGACAGGTCAGTGTACTGGGGCTGCAGTCTATGTTGGACAGGTTAGTGTATGGGCTTGGGGTCAATGATGGACAGGTCAGTGTACTGGGGCTGCAGTCAGTGATGGACAGGTCAGTGTACTGGGGCTGCAGTCAGTGATGGACAGGTCAGTGTACTGGGGCTGCAGTCAGTGATGGACAGGTCAGTGTACTGGGGCTGCAGTCAGTGATGGACAGTTTAGTGTACTGGGGCCACAGTCAGTGATGGACAGGTCAGTGTACTGGGGCTGCAGTCAGTGATGGACAGGTCCGTGTACTGGGGCTGCAGTCAGTGATGGACAGGTCTGTGTACTGGGGCTGCAGTCAGTGATGGACAGGTCAGTGTACTGGGGCTGCCATCAGTGATGGACAGGTCAGTGTGCTGGGGCTGCAGTCTATGTTGGACAGGTTAGTGTACTGGGGTTGGAGTCAGTGATGGACAGGTCAGTGTACTGGGGCTGCCGTCAGTGATGGACAGGTCAATGTACTGGGGCTGCAGTCTATGTTGGACAGGTTAGTGTACTGCCGTTGGAGTCAGTGATGGACAGGTCAGTGTACTGGGGCTGCCGTCAGTGATGGACAGGTCAATGTACTGGGGCTGCAGTCAGTGTTGGACAGGTTAGTGTACTGGCGTTGGAGTCAGTGATGGACAGGTTAGTGTACTGGGGTTGGAGTCAGTGATGGACAGGTCAATGTGCTGGGCCTGCAGTCAGTGTTGGACAGGTTAGTGTATGGGCTTGGGGTCAATGATGGACAGGTCAGTGTACTTGGGCTGCAGTGAGTGATGGACAGGTCAGTGTACTGGGGCCACAGTCAGTGATGGACAGGTCAGTGTTCTGGGGCTGCAGTCAGTGATGGACAGGTAAGTGTACTGGGGCTGCAGTCAGTGATGGACAGGTCAGCGTACTTGGGCCACAGTCAGTGATGGACAGGTCAGTGTACGGGGGCTACAGTCAGTCCTGGACAGGTCAGTGTACTGGGTCGACAGTCAGTCATGGACAGGTCAGTGTACTGGTGTTGGAGTCAGTGATGGATAGGTCAGTGTACTGGGGCTGCAGTCAGTGATGGCCAGGTCAGTGTACTGGGGCTGCCATCAGTGATGGACAGGTCAGTGTACTGGGGCTGTAGTCAGAGATGCACAGGTCAGTGTACTGTGTCTGGAGTCATTGATGGACAGGCCAGTGTACAGTGTCTCGAGTCAGTGATGGACGGGCCAGTGTACTGTGTCTGGAGTCAGTGATGGATGGGTGATTAGTACTGGCACCACATTCAATGTTGGACAGGTCAATGTAATTTAGTCATTGATGGACATGTCAGTGTTCGGAGATTGTGGTCAGTGTTTGGCTTGTCAGTTCACTGGGGCTGCAGTCAGTGTACTGGTGTTGGAGTCACTGATGGACAGGTCCGTGTACTGGGTCTGCAGTCAGTGATGGACTGGTCAGTGTACTGGGGTTGGAGTCAGTGATGGACAGGTCAGTGTACTGGGGTTGGATTCAGTGATGGACAGGTCAGTGTACTGGGGCTACAGTCTGTGATGGACAGGTCAGTGTACTGGGGCTGCAGTCAGTGATGGACTGTCCAGTGTACTGGGGCTGCAGTCAGTGATGGACAGGTCAGTGTACTGGGGCTGCAGTCAGTAATGGACAGGTCAGTGTACTGGGGCTGCAGTCAGTGATGGACAGGTCAGTGTACTATGCCTGGAGTCAGTGATGGACAGCTCAGTGTACTGGGGACGCAGTCATTGATGAATGCGTGATTAGTAGTGGCACCACATTCAGTGTTGGACAGGTCAATGTACTTGGGTCATTGATGGACATGTCAGTGTTCAGAGATTGTGGTCAGTGTTTGACTGCTCAGTTTCCCATGGCTGCAATCAGTGATGGACAGGTCAGTGTACTGGGGCTACAGACAGTCATGGTCAGGTCAGTGTACTGGGTCTCCAGTCAGTGATGGACGGGTCAGTGTACTGGGGTTGGAGTCAGTGATGGACAGGTCAGTGTACTGTGTCTGGAGTCAGTGATATCCAGGCAAGTGTACTGTGTCTGACGTCAGTGATGGACATGCCAATGTACGGTGTCTGGAGTCAGTGATGGATGGGTGATTAGTAGTGGCACCATATTCAATGTTGGACAGGTGAATGTACTTGGGTCATTGATTGACATGTCAGTGTTCAGAGATTGTGGTCAGTGTTTGACTGCTCAGTTTACCGTGGCTGCAGTCAGTGATGGGCAGGTCAGTGTACTGGGGTTGGAGTCAGTGATGGACAGATCAGTGTACTGGGGCTGCAGTCAGTGATGGACAGGTCACTGTACTGGGGTTGGAGTCAGCGATGGACAGGTCAGTGTACTGGGGATGCAGTCAGTGATGGACAGGTATTTGTTCTGGGGCCACAGTCAGTGATGGACAGGACAGTGTACTGGGCTTGGGGTCAATGATGGACAGGTCAGTGTACTGGGGCTACAGTCAGTGATGGACAGGTCAGTGTACTGGGGCTGCAGTCAGTGATGGACAGGTCAGAGCACTGGGGCTGCAGTCAGTGATGGACAGGTCAGTGTACTGGGGCTGCATTCAATCATGGACATGTCAGTGTACTGGTGTTGGAGTCAGTGATGGACAGGTCAGTGTACTGGGGCTTCAGTCAGTCATGGACAGGTCAGTGTACTGGTGTTGGAGTCAGTGATGGACAGGTCAGTGTACTGGGCCTGGGGTCAATGATGGACAGTTCAGTGTACTGGGCTTGTGGTCAATGATGGACAGGTCAGTGTACTGGGCTTGAGGTCAATGATGGACAGGTCAGTGTACTGGGCTTGGTGTCAATGATGGACAGGTCTGTGTACTGGGGTTGGAGTCATTGATGGACAGATCAGTGTACTGGGGCTGCAGTCAGTGATGGACAGGTCAGTGTACTGGGGCTGCAGTCAGTGATGGACAGGTTAGTGTACTGGGGCTGCAGTCAGTGATGGACAGATCAGTGTACTGTGGGTGCAGTCAGTGATGGACAGGTCAGTGTACTGCGGCTGCAGTCAGTGATGGACAGGTTAGTGTACTGGGGCTGCAGTCTGTGATGGACAGGTCAGTGTACTGGTGCCAGAGTCAGTGTTGGACAGGTCAGTTTACTGAGGCCAATTTCTGTGTTGGACTGGTCATTATTACTGGGGCTGCAGTCAGTGATGTACAGGTCAGTGTACTGGGGCTGCCGTCAGTGATGGACAGGTCAGTTTACTGGGGCGGCAGTCAGTGTTGGACAGGTCAGTGTACTGGGCTTGGGGTCATTGATGGACAGGTTAGTGTACTGGTGCTGCAGTCAGTGATTGACAGGTCAGTGTACTGGGGCCACAGTCAGCGATGGACAGGTCAGTGTACGGGGGCAAAAGTCAGTCCTGGACAGGTCAGTGTACTGGGGCGACAGTCAGTCATGGACAGGTCAGTGTACTGGTGTTGGAGTCAGTGATGGACAGGTCAGTGTACTGGGGCTGCAGTCAGTGATGGACAGGTCAGTGTACTGGGGCTGCAGTCAGTGATGGACAGGTCAGTGTACTGGGGCGACAGTCAGTCATGGACAGGTCAGTGTACTGGGGCTGCACTCAGTGATGGACAGGTCAGTGTACTGGGGCTGCAGTCAGTGATGGACAGGTCAGTGTACTGGGGCTGCAGTCAGAGATGCACAGGTCAGTGTACTGTGTCTGGAGTCAGTGATGGACAGGCCAGTGTACTGTGTCTGGAGTCAGTGATGGATGGGTGATTAGTACTGGCACCACATTCAATGTTGGACAGGTCAATGTAATTTAGTCATTGATGGACATGTCAGTGTTCAGAGATTGTGGTCAGTGTTTGGCTTGTCAGTTTACTGGGGCTGCAGTCAGTGACGGAAAGGTCCGTGTACTGGGTCTGCAGTCAGTGATGGACAGGTCAGTGTACTGGGGTTTGAGTCAGTGATGGAGAGGTCAGTGTACTGGGGCTGCAGTCAGTGATGGACAGGTCAGTGTACTGGGGTTGGAGTCAGTGATGGACAGGTCAGTGTACTGGGGTTGGATTCAGGGATGGACAGGTCAGTGTACTGGGGCTACAGTCTGTGATGGACAGGTCAGTGTACTGGGGCTGCAGTCAGTGATGGACTGGTCAGTGTACTGGGGCTGCAGTCAGTGATGGACAGGTCAGTGTACTGGGGTTGGAGTCAGTGATGGAAAGGTCAGTGTTCTGGAGCTGCAGACAGTGATGGACAGGTCAGTGTACTGTGTCTGGAGTCAGTGATATCCAGGCAAGTGTACTGTGTCTGGCATCAGTGATGGACATGCCAGTGTACGGTGTCTGGAGTCAGTGATGGATGGGTGATTAGTAGTGGCACCACATTCAATGTTGGACAGGTCAATGTACTTGGGTCATTGATTGACATGTCAGTGTTCAGAGATTGTGGTCAGTGTTTGACTGCTCAGTTTACCGTGGCTGCAGTCAGTGATGGGCAGGTCAGTGTACTGGGGTTGGAGTCAGTGATGGACAGGTCAGTGTACTGGGGTTGGAGTCAGTGATGGACAGATCAGTGTACTGGGGCTGAAGTCAGTCATGGACAGGTCAGTGTACTGGGGTTGGAGTCAGTGATGGACAGGTCAGTGTACTGGGGTTGGAGTCAGCGATGGACAGGTCAGTGTACTGGGGCTGCAGTCAGTGATGGACAGGTCATTGTTCTGGGGCCACAGTCAGTGATGGACAGGACAGTGTACTGGGCTTGGGGTCAATGATGGACAGGTCAGTTTACTGGGGTTGTAGTCAGTGATGAACAGGTCAGTGTACTGGGGCTGCAGTCAGTGATGGACAGGTCTGTGTACTGGGGCTGCAGTCAGTGATGGACAGGTCAGGATACTGGGGCCAATGTCAGTGTTGGACACGTAAGTGTACTGGCGTTGGAGTCAGTGTTGGACAGGTCAGTGTACTGGGTCTGCCATCAGTGATGGACTGGTCAGTGTACTGTGGCTTCAGTCAGTGATGGACAGGTCAGTGTACTGTGGCTGCAGTCAGTGATGGACAGGTCAGTGTACTGGGGCTACAGTCAGTGATGGACAGGTCAGTGTACTGGGGTTGCAGTCAGTGCTGGACAGGTCAGTGCACTGGGGCTGCAGTCAGTGATGGACAGGTCAGTGTACTGGGGCTGCATTCAATCATGGACATGTCAGTGTACTGGGGTTCAGTCAGTCATGGACAGGTCAGTGTACTGGTGTTGGAGTCAGTAATGGACAGGTCAGTGTACTGGGCCTGGGGTCAATGATGGACAGGTCAGTGTACTGGGCTTGGGGTCAATGATCGACAGGTCAGTGTACTGGGCTTGAGGTCAATGATGGACAGGTCAGTGTACTGGGCTTGGTGTCAATGATGGACAGGTCAGTGTACTGGGGTTGGAGTCAGTGATGGACTGGCCAGTGTATTGGGGCTGCAGTCAGTGATGGACAGGTCCGTGTACTGGGATTGGAGTCAGTGATGGACTGGCCAGTGTATTGGGGCTGCAGTCAGTGATGGACAGATCAGTGTACTGGAGCTGCAGTCAGTGATGGACAGGTTAGTGTACTGGGGCTGCAGTCAGTGATGGACAGATCAGTGTACTGGGGCTGCAGTCAGTGATGGACAGGTCAGTGTACTGGGGCTGCAGTCAGTGATGGACTGGTTAGTGTACTGGTGCCAATGTCTGTGTTGGACTGGTCAGTGTCCTGGGGCCAATGTCAGTGTTGGACTGGTCATTATTACTCGGGCTGCAGTCAGTGATGGACGGGCCAGTGTACTGGGGCTGCAGTGAGTGATGGACAGGTCAATGTACTGGGGCCAATGTCAGTGTTGGACTGGTGATTATTACTGGGGCTGCTGTCAGTGATGGACAGGTCAGTGTACTGGGGCTGCAGTCAGTGATGGACAGGTCGGTGTACTGGGCTTGGTGTCAATGATGGACAGATCATTGTACTGTGGGTGCAGTCAGTGATGGACAGGTCAGTGTACTGCGGCTGCAGTCAGTAATGGACAGGTCGGTGTACTGCATCTGCAGTCAGTGATGGACAGGTCAGTGTACTGGGGCTGCAGTCTGTGATGGACAGGTTAGTGTACTGGTGCCAGAGTCAGTGTTGGACAGGTCAGTTTACTGAGGCCAATTTCTGTGTTGGACTGGTCATTATTACTGGGGCTGCAGTCAGTGATGTACAGGTCAGTGTACTGGGGCTGCCGTCAGTGATGGACAGGTCAGTTTACTGGGGCTGCAGTCAGTTTTGGACAGGTCAGTGTACTGGGCTTGGGGTCATTGATGGACAGGTCAGTGTACTGGGGCCACAGTCAGTGATGGACAGGTCAGTGTACGGGGGCTACAGTCAGTCCTGGACAGGTCAGTGTACTGGGGCGACAGTCAGTCATGGACAGGTCAGTGTACTGGTGTTGGAGTCCGTGATGGATAGGTCAGTGTACTGGGGCTGCAGTCAGTGATGGCCAGGTCAGTGTACTGGGGCTGCCATCAGTTATGGACAGGTCAGTGTACTGGGGCTGCAGTCAGAGATGCACAGGTCAGTGTACTGTGTCTGGAGTCAGTGATGGACAGGCCAGTGTACTGTGTCTGGAGTCAGTGACGGATTGGTGATTAGTACTTGCACCACATTCAATGTTGGACAGGTCAATGTAATTTAGTCATTGATGGACATGTCAGTGTTCAGAGATTGTGGTCAGTGTTTGGCTTGTCAGTTTACTGGGGCTGCAGTCAGTGACGGAAAGGTCCGTGTACTGGGTCTGCAGTCAGTGATGGACAGGTCAGTGTACTGGGGTTTGAGTCAGTGATGGAGAGGTCAGTGTACTGGGGCTGCAGTCAGTGATGGACAGGTCAGTGTACTGGGGTTGGAGTCAGTGATGGACAGGTCAGTGTACTGGGGTTGGATTCAGTGATGGACAGGTCAGTGTACTGGGGCTACAGTCTGTGATGGACAGGTCAGTGTACTGGGGCTGCAGTCAGTGATGGACTGGTCAGTGTACTGGGGCTGCGGTCAGTGATGGACAGGTCAGTGTACTGGGGCTGCAGTCAGTGATGGACAGGTCAGTGTACTGGGGATGCAGTCATTGATGAATGCGTGATTAGTAGTGGCACCACATTCAATGTTGGACAGGTCAATGTACTTGGGTCATTGATGGACATGTCAGTGTTCAGAGATTGTGGTCAGTGTTTGACTGCTCAGTTTCCCGTGGCTGCAATCAGTGATGGACAGGTCAGTGTACTGGGGCTACAGACAGTCATGGTCAGGTCAGTGTACGGGGGCTACAGTCAGTCATGGACAGGTCAGTGTACTGGGGCGACAGTCAGTCATGGACAGGTCAGTGTACTGGTGTTGGAGTCAGTGATGGACAGGTCAGTGTACTGGGGCTGCAGTCAGTGATGGACAGGTCATTGTAATGGGGCTGCCATCAGTTATGGACAGGTCAGTGTAATGGGGCTGCAGTCAGTGATGCACAGGTCAGTGTACTGCGTCTGGAGTCAGTTATGGACAGGTCAGTGTACTGGGGCTGCAGTCAGTGATGGACAGGTCAGTGTACAGTGTCTGGAGTCAGTGATGGACAGGCCATTGTACTGTGTCTGGAGTCAGTGATGGATGGGTGATTAGTACTGGCACCACATTCAATTTTGGACAGGTCAATGTAATTTAGTCATTGATGGACATGTCAGTGTTCAGAGATTGTGGTCAGTGTTTGACTTGTCAGTTTACTGGGGCTGCAGTCAGTGACGGACAGGTCCGTGTACTGGGTCTTCAGTCAGTGATGGACAGGTCAGTGTACTGGGGTTTGAGTCAGTGACGGACAGATCATTGTACTGTGGCTGCAGTCAGTGATGGACAGGTCAGTGTACTGCGGCTGCAGTCAGTAATGGACAGGTCGGTGTACTGCATCTGCAGTCAGTGATGGACAGGTCAGTGTACTGGGGCTGCAGTCTGTGATGGACAGGTTAGTGTACTGGTGCCAGAGTCAGTGTTGGACAGGTCAGTTTACTGAGGCCAATTTCTGTGTTGGACTGGTCATTATTACTGGGGCTGCAGTCAGTGATGTACAGGTCAGTGTACTGGGGCTGCCGTCAGTGATGGACAGGTCAGTTTACTGGGGCTGCAGTCAGTGTTGGACAGGTCAGTGTACTGGGCTTGGGGTCATTGATGGACAGGTTAGTGTATTGGGGCTGCAGTCAGTGATGGACAGGTCAGTGTACTGGTGCTGCAGTCAGTGATTGACAGGTCAGTGTACTGGGGCCACAGTCAGTGATGGACAGGTCAGTGTACGGGGGCTACAGTCAGTCCTGGACAGGTCAGTGTACTGGGGCGACAGTCAGTCATGGACAGGTCAGTGTACTGGTGTTGGAGTCAGTGATGGACAGGTCAGTGTACTGGGGCTGCAGTCAGTGATGGACAGGTCAGTGTACTGGGGCTGCAGTCAGTGATGGACAGGTCAGTGTACTGGGGCTGCAGTCAGTGATGGACAGGTCAGTGTACTGGGGCTGCAGTCAGTGATGGACAGGTCAGTGTACTGGGGCTGCCATCAGTTATGGACAGGTCAGTGTACTGGGGCTGCAGTCAGAGATGCACAGGTCAGTGTACTGTGTCCGGAGTCAGTTATGGACAGGCCAGTGTACTGGGGCTGGAGTCAGTGATGGACAGGTCAGTGTACTGTGTCTGGAGTCAGTGATGGACAGGCCATTGTACTGTGTCTGGAGTCAGTGATGGATGGGTGATTAGTACTGGCACCACATTCAATTTTGGACAGGTCAATGTAATTTAGTCATTGATGGACATGTCAGTGTTCAGAGATTGTGGTCAGTGTTTGACTTGTCAGTTTACTGGGGCTGCAGTCAGTGACGGACAGGTCCGTGTACTGGGGCTGCAGTCAGTGATGGACAGGTCAGGATACTGGGGCCAATGTCAGTGTTGGACACGTCAGTGTACTGGCGTTGGAGTCAGTGTTGGACAGGTCAGTGTACTGGGTCTGCCATCAGTGATGGACTGGTCAGTGTACTGGATCTTCAGTCAGTGATGGAAAGGTCAGTGTACTGGGGCTGCAGTCAGTGATGGACAGGTCAGTGTACTGGGGCTGCAGTCAGTGATGGACAGGTCAGTATACTGGGGCTGAATTCAATCATGGACAGGTCAGTGTACTGGGGCTTCAGTCAGTGATGGACAGATCAGTGTACTGGGCTTGGGGTCAATGATGGACAGGTCAGTGTACTGCGGCTTCAGTCAGTGACGGACAGGCCAATGTACTGGGGCTGCAGTCAGTGATGGACAGGTCAGTGTACTGGGGCTGCAGTCAGTGATGGACAGGTCAGTGTACTGGGGTTGGAGTCATTGATGGACAGATCAGTGTACTGGGGCTGCAGTCAGTGATGGACAGTTTAGTGTACTGGGGCGACAGTCAGTGATGGACAGGTCAGTGTACTGGGGTTGGAGTCAGTGATGGACTGGCCAGTGTATTGGGGCTGCAGTCAGTGATGGACGGGTCAGTGTACTGGGGCTGCAGTTAGTGATGGACAGGTCCGTGTACTGGGGCTGCAGTCAGTGATGGACAGGTCAGTGTAGCAGGGCTGCAGTCAGTGATTGACGGATCAATGTACTGGGGCTGCAGTCAGTGATGGACAGGTCTGTGTACTGGGGCTGCAGTCAGTGATGGACAGGTCTGTGTACTGGGGCTGCAGTCAGTGATGGACAGGTCAGTTTACTGGGGCCAATGTCAGTGTTGGACAGGTCAGTGTACCGGGGTTGGAGTCAGTGTTGGACAGGTCAGTGTACTGGGGCAGCCATCAGTGATGGACAGGTCAGTGTACTGGGGCTGCCGTCAGTGATGGACAAGTCAATGTACTGGGGCTGCAGTCAGTGTTGGACAGGTTAGTGTATGGGCTTGGGGTCAATGATGGACAGGTCAGTGTACTGGGGCTGCAGTCAATGATGGACAGGTCAGTGTACTGGGGCTGCAGTCAGTGATGGAATGGTCAGTGTTCTGGGGGGCTGCAGTCAGTGATGGACAGGTAAGTGTACTGGGGCTGCAGTCAGTGATTGACAGGTCAGTGTACTGGGGCCACAGTCAGTGATGGACAGGTCAGTGTACGGGGGCTACAGTCAGTCATGGACAGGTCAGTGTACTGGGGCGACAGTCAGTCATGGACAGATCAGTGTAGTGGTGTTGGAGTCAGTGATGGACAGGTCAGTGTACTGGGGCTGCAGTCAGAGATGTACAGGTCAGTGTACTGTGTCTGGAGTCAGTGATGGATGGGTGATTAGTACTGGCACCACATTCAATGTTGGACAGGTCAATGTAATTTAGTCATTGATGGACATGTCAGTGTTCAGAGATTGTGGTCAGTGTTTGGCTTGTCAGTTTACTGGGGCTGCAGTCAGTGACGGACTGGTCCGTGTACTGGGTCTGCAGTCAGTGATGGACAGGTCAGTGTACTGGTGTTGGAGTCAGTGATGGACAGATCAGTGTGCTGGGCTTGGGGTCAATGATGGACAGGTCAGTGTACTGGGCTTGGGGTCAATGATGGACAGGTCAGTGTACTGGCCTTGGTTTCAATAATGGAGAGGTCAGTGTACTGCGGCTTCAGTCAGTGACGGACAGGCCAATGTACTGGGGCTGCAGTCAGTGATGGACAGGTCAGTGTACTGGGGCTGCAGTCAGTGATGGACAGGTCAGTGTACTGGGGACGCAGTCATTGATGAATGCGTGATTAGTAGTGGCACCACATTCAATGTTGGACAGGTCAATGTACTTGGGTCATTGATGGACATGTCAGTGTTCAGAGATTGTGGTCAGTGTTTGACTGCTCAGTTTCCCGTGGCTGCAATCAGTGATGGACAGGTCAGTGTACTGGGGCTACAGACAGTCATGGTCAGGTCAGTGTACTGGGGCTCCAGTCAGTGATGGACGGGTCAGTGTACTGGGGTTGGAGTCAGTGATGGACAGGTCAGTGTACTGTGTCTGGAGTCAGTGATATCCAGGCAAGTGTACTGTGTCTGGCGTCAGTGATGGACATGCCAATGTACAGTGTCTGGAGTCAGTGATGGATGGGTGATTAGTAGTGGCACCATATTCAATGTTGGACAGGTGAATGTACTTGGGTCAGTGATTGAAATGTCAGTGTTCAGAGATTGTGGTCACTGTTTGACTGCTCAGTTTACCGTGGCTGCAGTCAGTGATGGGCAGGTCAGTGTACTGGGGCTACAGACAGTCATGGACAGGTCAGTGTACTGGGGTTGGAGTCAGTGATGGAGAGATCAGTGTACTGGGGCTGCAGTCAGTGATGGACAGGTCAGTGTACTGGGGTTGGAGTCAGTGATGGACAGGTCAGTGTACTGGGGTTGGAGTCAGCGATGGACAGGTCAGTGTACTGGGGCTGCAGTCAGTGATGGACAGGTCATTGTTCTGGGGCCACAGTCAGTGATGGACAGGGCAGTGTACTGGGCTTGGGGTCAATGATGGACAGGTCAGTTTACTGGGGCTGCAGTCAGTGATGGACAGGTCTGTTTACTGGGGCTGCAGTCAGTGATGGACAGGTCAGTGTACTGGGGCCACAGTCAGTGATGGACAGGTCAGTGTACTGGGGCCACAGTCAGTGATGGACAGGACAGTGTACTGGGGTTGTAGTGAGTCATGAACAGGTCAGTGTACTGGGGCTGCAGTCAGTGATGGACAGGACAGTGTACTGGGGCTACGGTCAGTCATGGACAGGTCAGTTTACTGGGGTTGTAGTCAGTGATGAACAGGTCATTGTACTGGGGCTGCAGTCAGTGATGGACTGGTCAGTGTACTGGGGCTGCAGTCAGTGATGGACTGGTTAGTGTACTGGTGCCAAAGTCTGTGTTGGACTGGTCAGTGTCCTGGGGCCAATGTCAGTGTTGGACTGGTCATTATTACTCGGGCTGCAGTCAGTGATGGACGGGTCAGTGTACTGGGGCTGCAGTCAGTGATGGACAGGTCAGTGTACTGGGGCCAATGTCAGTGTTGGACTGGTGATTATTACTGGGGCTGCTGTCAGTGATGGACAGGTCAGTTTACTGGGGCTGCAGTCAGTGTTGGACAGGTCAGTGTACTGGGCTTGGGGTCATTGATGGACAGGTTAGTGTATTGGGGCTGCAATCAATGATGGACAGGTCAGTGTACTGGTGCTGCAGTCAGTGATTGACAGGTCAGTGTACGGGGGCTACAGTCAGTCCTGGACATGTCAGTGTACTGGGGCGACAGTCAGTCATGGACAGGTCAGTGTACTGGTGCTGCACTCAGTGATGGACAGGTCAGTGTACTGGGGCTGCCATCAGTTATGGACAGGTCAGTGTACTGGGGCTGCAGTCAGTGATGGACAGGTCAGTGTACTGTGTCTGGAGTCAGTGATGGACATGCCAGTGTACTGTGTCTGGAGTCAGTGATGGATTGGTGATTAGTACTGGCACCACATTCAATGTTGGACAGGTCAATGTAATTTAGTCATTGATGGACATGTCAGTGTTCAGAGATTGTGGTCAGTGTTTGGCTTGTCAGTTTACTGGGGCTGCAGTCAGTGACGGTAAGGTCCGTGTACTGGGTCTGCAGTCAGTGATGGACAGGTCAGTGTACTGGGGTTTGAGTCAGTGATGGAGAGGTCAGTGTACTGGGGCTGCAGTCAGTGATGGACAGGTCAGTGTACTGGGGTTGGAGTCAGTGATGGACAGGTCAGTGTACTGGGGTTGGATTCAGTGATGGACAGGTCAGTGTACTGGGGCTACAGTCTGTGATGGACAGGTCAGTGTACTGGGGCTGCAGTCAGTGATGGACTGGTCAGTGTACTGGGGCTGCAGTCAGTGATGGACAGGTCAGTGTACTGGGGCTGCAGTCAGTGATGGACAGGTCAGTGTACTGGGGATGCAGTCATTGATGAATGCGTGATTAGTAGTGGCACCACATTCAATGTTGGACAGGTCAATGTACTTGGGTCATTGATGGACATGTCAGTGTTCAGAGATTGTGGTCAGTGTTTGACTGCTCAGTTTCCCGTGGCTGCAGTCAGTGATGGACAGGTCAGTGTACTGGGGCTGCAGTCAGTGATGGACAGGTCAGTGTACTGGGGCTACAGACAGTCATGGTCAGGTCAGTGTACTGGGGCTCCAGTCAGTGATGGACGGGTCAGTGTACTGGGTTTGGAGTCAGTGATGGACAAGTCAGTGTACTGTGTCTGGAGTCAGTGATATCCAGGCAAGTGTACTGTGTCTGGCGTCAGTGATGGACATGCCAATGTACGGTGTCTGGAGTCAGTGATGGATGGGTGATTAGTAGTGGCACCATATTCAATGTTGGACAGGTGAATGTACTTGGGTCATTGATTGACATGTCAGTGTTGAGAGATTGTGGTCAGTGTTTGACTGCTCAGTTTACCGTGGCTGCAGTCAGTGATGGGCAGGTCAGTGTACTGGGGTTGGAGTCAGTGATGGACAGGTCAGTGTACTGGGGTTGGAGTCAGCGATGGACAGGTCAGTGTACTGGGGCTGCAGTCAGTGATGGACAGGTCACTGTACTGGTGCCACAGTCAGTGATGGACAGGGCAGTGTACTGGGCTTGGGGTCAATGATGGACAGGTCAGTTTACTGGGGCTGCAGTCAGTGATGGACAGGTCTGTGTACTGGGGCTGCAGTCAGTGATGGACAGGTCAGTGTACTGGGGCCACAGTCAGTGATGGACAGGACAGTTTACTGGGGTTGTAGTCAGTGATGAACAGGTCAGTGTACTGGGGCTGCAGCCAGTGATGGACAGGTCTGTGTACTGGGGCTGCAGTCAGTGATGGACAGGTCAGGATACTGGGGCCAATGTCAGTGTTGGACACGTCAGTGTACTGGCGTTGGAGTCAGTGTTGGACAGTTCAGTGTACTGGGTCTGCCATCAGTGATGGACTGGTCAGTGTACTGGGGCTTCAGTCAGTGATGGACAGGTCAGTGTACTTGGGCTGCAGTCAGTGATGGACAGGTCAGTGTACTGGGGCTGCAGTCAGTGATGGACAGGTCAGTGTACTGGGGCTGCAGTCAGTGATGGACAGGTCAGTGTACTGGGGCTGCAGTCAGTGATGGACAGGTCAGTGCACTGGGACTGCAGTAAGTGATGGACAGGTCAATGTACTGGGGCTGCATTCAATCATGGACAGGTCAGTGTACTGGGGCTTCAGTCAGTCATGGACAGGTCAGTGTACTGGTGTTGGAGTCAGTGATGGACAGGTCAGTGTACTGGGCTTGGGGTCAATGATGGACAGGTCAGTGTACTGGGCTTGGGGTCAATGATGGACAGGTCAGTGTACTGGGCTTGGGTCAATGATGGACAGGTCAGTGTACTGGGCTTGGTGTCAATGATGGACAGGTCAGTGTACTGCGGCTTCAGTCAGTGATGGACAGGCCAATGTACTGGGGCTGCAGTCAGTGATGGACAGGTCAGTGTACTGCGGTTGGAGTCATTGATGGACAGATCAGTGTACTGGGGCTGCAGTCAGTGATGGACAGGTTAGTCTACTGGGGCCACAGTCAGTGATGGACAGGTCAGTGTACTGGGGCTGCAGTCTGTGATGGACAGGTTAGTGTACTGGTGCCAGAGTCAGTGTTGGACAGGTCAGTTTACTGGGGCCAATTTCTGTGCTGGACTGGTCATTATTACTGGGGCTGCAGTCAGTAATGTACAGGTCAGTGTACTGGGGCTGCCGTCAGTGATGGACAGGTCAGTTTACTGGGGCTGCAGTCAGTGTTGGACAGGTCAGTGTACTGGGCTTGGGGTCATTGATGGACAGGTCAGTGTATTGGGGCTGCAGTCAATGATGGACAGGTCAGTGTACTGGGGCTGCCGTCATTGATGGACAGGTTAGTGTACTGGTGCTGCAGTCAGTGATTGACAGGTCAGTGTACTGGGCTTGGTGTCAATGATGGACAGGTCAGTGTACTGTGTCTGGGGGCAGTGATGGACAGGTCAGTACACTGGGGTTGGAGTCAGTGATGGACTGGTCAGTGTACTGGGGCTACAGTCAGTGATGGACAGGTCAGTGTACTTGGCTTGGGGTCAGTGATGGACAGGTCAGTGTACTGTGTCTGGGGGCAGTGATGGACAGGTCAGTACACTGGGGCTGGAGTCAGTGATGGACAGGTCAGTGTACTGTGGCTACAGTCAGTGATGGACAGGTCAGTGTAGTTGGCTTGGGGTCAGTGATGGACAGGTCAGTTTCCTCGGGCCACACTCAGCAATGGACCTGTCAGTGTACTTGAGTTCGAGTCACTGATGGACAAGTCAATTTGCAGAGATTGTGTTGAGTGATTGACTGGTCAGTTTTGTATGACCCCAGGTTGTCAGGGACCAGAACCCGGGTTGCTATGAGAACTTTATTCCCTCTTTGCACGTCCCCAGATTACTCTCGTCCGCCTTCAGTCTTTCAGTCACGCCTCAAGTTAGTTTTATTCCTGAATGTGGATGTAACTGTTGCTGAAGGCAGGCTACAGTCACAGTGTGGCTTATTCACAACCTGTAAGATAATTGTTGACGGTGAGGGTGTTATATAATTCATTAAGGGCCAATTGGTGCATTAAGGTGTGGAATACAATTCAATATTGCTTCAGCTGGAAGTGGTAATCCAATGTCCATGACGATGAAAAAAACACGCCCAAAACAGGAAAAAGTCACTTATCCCCCCTCCTCACGAGTTCCCCTAATCCACAGCCGAGAGGTATTAAATAAAAGTTGGAGGGTCGCTTCACCAAAAAGCTAATGGAAGGATCCCCCATAAACTATGACCTCAGAGAGTAGATGGAACGCTGAGGAGAACTATAGTGAATTCCAGAGGGCTGTGGCATACCTTGTGGGTTTGTCCTTAGAGAAATGAATGAACCTCGAAGATTGCTGTAATGCACAAGGAAGTTTTTGATGGATGCGAAAGGTGGAACAGAGTTCATAGCATAATTATAAAGTGTAGTGTTAAGTTTTGTTCAATTCCTCTTAAATACAATAACACTTGTTTCTGTTTAAAAAAGTTAAAAGTTTTAACGAGTTAGAAATACTTCTACTCCCTCCTGCCTGACGAAAGGAGGACTTTCATTTATGAAGCGCCTTTCGTGACCTCAGCGTGTCCCAAAGCGCTTCACACGGCCGCTTTGGAAGCGTGTGGGCCGCTGTCGGAACGTAGGTTCTGGCTGCCCCCCAGCCCCGCAGTTCCGGATAATTCCGAGCCCGGAGCTCATATGCCAGTCGGAGCGTCTCCCAAGAGTGTAACAAGCTGGGGGGTGGTGGGAGGGGGAGGTCGATGATGAGGTCAAGTGAGCGGCCTGATCCAAGAGAGGACTAGGGTGGGGGTGTCGGGGGGTTGGTGTGCAGAACAATGGGGGGAAGAGGAGAGCCTGGAATTTGGATCTGGGTGCGACCCTTTCACGGGCCTAAAGCTGGTGGCCTGTAGCGTCCCTGGAGCCTGACGCCTGTTTGCCAAGTTGGTCGCTTCTTTATTTCAGTAGCCAGGCCGATGGAGGTTTGTAGGCCCCGCTGGGGTTTGCTGTTGGAGAGGTCGGCTGGAGGCAGGAGGGGAGAAGAATGCTCGGGCCCTCCCGATTGCCTTCATACTTCCCCCTCCCCACCTTTGACTCTTCCAAGATGGCGCCCAGGCCAATTCAGCCCCCCCCACAACTCCCACCACCCACCTTCACCCACCACCCCCACCCCCGCCACCCCAGCCGCCCTCCTTCGGTGTGTGCACCAACGTCAGCGTCGCTCCCAATTCAGGCACCGTCCAAATTCTGGGCGAGCAAGTGAAGTGTTTGAATAAAGGACTGGTCGCTGCTGTGATGCCACCTTCTCCCGCTTCAGCTGCCATGGCACTCTGCCACCAGACCCGCTGCATCCTCGGTGGAGAATTCTAGAACCAGGGGGACATAGATTCAAGATAAGTGGCAGAAGGTGTAGGGGGTGGGGAGACATGAGGAAGAACTTTTCTTATGCAGAGAGTAGTGGGTGTCTGGAACTCGCTGCCCGAGTTGGTGGTAGAGGCAGAAACTCTTAACTCTTTTTAAAAAGTACCTGGACCTGCACCTTAAGTGCTGTAAGCCGCAGGGCTATGGGCCGGGAGCAGGAAGGCGGGATTAGAAAGGGCGTCCTCGCGCTGGCATGGACAAGATGGGCCGAATGGCCTCCTTCTGTGCTGTCAACTTTTCTATGGTTCCTATGTCCGTCGCGTGATCACCCCCAGGATTTCTCGGCGCGCGACCCTCTTGGCGCCAGGCTAACGCTGTGGGCCTCTTAAAAGCTGCAGCAAAGCGACAGAGGGTAACTTTAAAACTGCCCAGGCGGGCCTACTTGCTGACGCTCCATGGAGTTTGGAAGAATCAGAGATGATCTGACTTAAACGTATAAAAACTCTTAAGAGGGCTCGACAAGGTGGGCAGTGAGGTGCTGTTGCCCTCAGGCTGGAGGGCCTAGAACCATGAAGGTGGGGGGAGGGTGGGGAAGGGAGGGGAAGGGGGAGGTCGCCCTCTTCGGGATAAGGGGTCGGCCATTTTGGACCGAGATGAGCAGAAATATCTTCGCTCCCAGGGTAGAGAGCTTCTCTACCCCAGAGCGCTGCGGATGCTCGGTCTGTTGAGTCTGTCCGAGACGGAGATCGATAGGTATTTTTTTTTGGACACCGGAGATAAGATGGGGAGGCGGAGTTAACGCAGAGAGACTGGAGAAGCCGGGGTTGTTCTCCTCAGAGCGGAGAAGGTTGAAGGATGGGGGGGGCGTTCGAAATCATGAAGGGCTTCGATAGAGTCTCCAAGGAGAAACCGTTTCCAGTGGCAGGATGCCTAATAACCAGAGGGTCACAGGTTTAAGGTAATTAGCCAATGAACGTGAGGAACTGTTTATTTTTTTCGTTGTTGTGGTGACCTGGAAGGCGCTGCCTGAAAGGGCGGCGGACGCAGATTCAATAGGAACTTTCAAAAGGGGAGAGTCGGATAAAACCTCGGAAGGGGAAAACCTTTGCAGGGCTGTGAGGTAAGAGCAGGGGCGAGAGAGATATATCTACCAAAGAGCCACCACAGACACAATGGGCCCAATGGCCTTGTTCTGGTGCCATACATCATTGGATAAATCAGTGTCCCATCTGACGCACGGAGAGCAATGCTACGGAAATCTGCCGATACGCATTCCTAGCGACATTAGGCGAGAGTTGGCACCCAATAAGGTGAATGACTCATTCCTATGCCGGAAGTTTGTATAATCCTATTTAAAATACCGCCCACGTAGAAAAGCGAACCCACACACAGCAACAGAACAATTCATCTTCATCCAGATTTCTCTACGCATCTTCTGACACTTCCACCCTCGATCCGGGATTAATGC
This sequence comes from Cetorhinus maximus, assembly GCF_964194155.1. Classification (NCBI taxonomy): domain Eukaryota; kingdom Metazoa; phylum Chordata; class Chondrichthyes; order Lamniformes; family Cetorhinidae; genus Cetorhinus; species Cetorhinus maximus. Next base: position 4,588,214 of record NC_135909.1, read on the forward strand.
CACCCCACCACATGCGTCATTCTTCCTGGGAACACAGATAGAGGCCATTTAATACAGTCTGCTTCCTCCCCCCCCTCTTTATTCTTTCACAGGAGGTGAGCATCGACTGGCCAGGCCCAGCATTTGTTGCCCATCCCTAAATGCCCCCTTAAACTGAGTGTCTCACTCAGCCAATTTCAGAGGGGCAGTTAAGAGTCAACCATGTTGCTGTGGGTCTGGAGTTTTGGTCTCTTTATTTAAGGAAGGATGTAAATGCGTTGGAGGCGGGTTCAGAGGAGGTTTACTAGATTGATACCTGGAATGAGTGGGTTGTCTTATGAGGAAAGTTTGGACAGACTGGGCTTGTTTCCACTGGAGTTTAGAAGAGTGAGGGGGTGACTTGATTGACGTGTGCAAGATCCTGAGCGGCCTTGACAAGGTGGACGTGCAAAAGGATGTTTCCTCTTGTGGGTGAGTCCAGAACTAGGGGGGTCACTGTTTTAAAATTAGGGGGTCGCCCTTTTAGGGACGGAGATGAGGAGAAATTTTTTCTCCCAGAGGGTTGTGCGACTTTGGAACTCTCGGCCTCAGAAGAGGGTGGAGGTGGGGGTCACTGAATATTTTTAAGGCGGAGGTGGATAGATTCTTGTTAGGCAAGGGGATCAAAGGTCATCGGGGGTAGATGGGAACGTGGAACTCAAAACACAAACAAATCGGCCACCATCTTATTGAATGGTGGAGCAGGCTCGAGGGGCTGAGTGGCCTCACTCCTGCTCCTATTTCGTAGGTTGTAAACGTTTTGACTGTTCTCCTTGGAAGAGAGCAGGTTGAAGGCCGACAGAGTCGAGGCTTTGACGGAGAGGGAAAAACCTATTCTCTCTGGGGATAGTGAATCGAGGGGTCAGAGACTTAAAACGACTGGTAAAAGATCTAGGGGAGAGGTGAGGGGAAAGGTTTTCACTCAGAGAGTTGTCAGGGTCTGGAAGGCTCGAGCTGAGAAGGTGGTGCTAGCTGTTTCCAGAAACAATTTTGGGCGGGGTTTTGCGAATGAGGAACTTACAGGTTTACGCGCTTTGAAGGAACCAGCACAGGTGTGATTGGCTGAATGGCCTCCGTTTGTGTGCTGTCGTCTTCTCTTTAAAATCTGGACTTCCAATATCCCTCCATCATCTGTCGATAAACGCAACACTGTGTGGGTCAGGAAGGTTGCGGGATTCAATTGAACACAAGGATATAAGAGTTAGGGTGAGGAGTAGGCCACTCGGCCCCTCGAGTCTGCTCCGCCATTCAATAAGACCATGGATGACCTTCTGCCTCAACTCTACTTTCCCGCCCTGTCCTTCGATTCCTTCACAGTCCAAAAATCTATCGATCTCCGTCTTGAATGTACTCAACGACTGTGCATCTCTGAGGTAGAGAATTCCAAAGATTCACAACCCTCTGAGTGAAGAAATCTCTCCTCATCTCAGTCCAAAATGGCCGACCCCCTTGTCCTGAGACTGTGACCCCGTGTTCTCGACTCTCCGGCCAAGGGGAGCCATCCTATCAACATCGACCCTGTCTAGTTACCTAAGGGTTTTACACGTTTCAATGAGATCGCCTGTCATTCTCTTAAACTCCAGAGAACGAAAACCCATTCCACTCAATCACTCGTCATTGGCCAACCCTCTCATCCTAGGAATAAAAGAGCCTTCTTTTGGGTGCTTCAGTTTATCGCGAACATGCCAATCGTACAGCAAGGATTGGTTATACAATACTGTGGTTCTTTACAAACATACAAATTCGGAGCAGGAGTGAGGCCACTCGGCCCCTCGAGCCTGCTACGCCATTCAATAAGATCATGGCTGATCTGATTGTAACCTCAAACCCACATTCCCGACTGCCCCCCACCGATAACCTTTCACCCTCTTGCTTATCAAAAATCTATCTAGCTCTGCCTTAAAAATATTCAAAGGCTCTGCTTCCACCGCCTTTTGAGGAAGAGAGTTCCAAAGACTCACGACTCCCTAAGAGAAAAAAAACTCTCCTCATCTCTGTCCCAAATGGGCGACCCCTTATTTTTAAACAGTGACCCCCCTCGTTCTAGATTCACCCACAAGAGGAAACATCCTCTCCACATCCACCCTGTCAAGACCCCTCAGGATCTTATATGTTTCAATCAAGTCGCCTCTCACTCTTCTAAACTCCAGTGGAGACAAGTCTAGACTGCCCAACCTCTCCTCATAAGACATATTGGAGGATAAGACTATTCACACACGTAACTGGGAGGCTATGTAGACACAAGTGCCCTGTCGGACTGTTCTGTCTGCAGGGTACATATGGGATTATACATCACATCCTGTCTCGAGGTGGATAGGAATGGATAGCAGTGGAAGATATGTACCCTTAAAGGTACATGCACATCACAACACCTTTGCTGCACTCTCTCTAAGGCAAGTCTATCCTTCGTTAGGCTAGGAGAGCAAAGCTATACAGAGTACTCCAGGTACAGATTGTTTTAGCTGAATACTGGTTGTGGATGTGTTTTCCATGATAATGGACTGAGGGGACATGCAGGATCATTAGCTTCCCTTTGCAATCTTTTTCAAGCAAATATAGTCCACCAGAAAGGTTTTTTTCATTCTTTCACGGGAGGTGGACGTCGCCAGCATTAATATTGCCCGCCCCTAATTGCCCCCTTGAGAAGGTGGTAGTGAGCTGCTCTCTTGAACCGCTGCAGTCCCTGTGGTGTAGGTACACCTGTTAGGGAGGGAGTCCCGGGGTTTGGACCCATTTGTAAATGCAGTACAGGAGACTCTTTTCAGATAGAGCTGGGGGCAGGTAAAGAGTTGTGAGTGAAAAATTAGCAGCCAATAATGTGCAGGGGGGTTGCATGGGGGCTTTGTGGGATGGGGGTTGTGGGTAGAGGCGGAGCAGGGGGCTCAGAAGCAAGGGCACTTGGGTGGAGGGGGGGTGGGGGGCGGGTGTTGGATCTCAGAGGCCGATTCTCCCCTCCCCGCCCGTCTCAACTTCCCGATGCCCGGTCCCTCGATCAGGCTCTGAGTGCCTTTGATGGAGGAGAACCCTCCCTCTCTCCCCATACCCAAGGTGACTAGCGGCCGACATGCATTCACTTGTCGGGCACGTAGCATGGAGACAGGCTTTGCCTACAGCTGGGTTAATACCAAGGGTGGTGGGATGAGGCCCTTATGTGGCCATTAATTGGCCCCTTAAGAGCCTCAAATGATGGTGGGACGGGAAGGTCAACCATGAGCCCTCCCGCCCAAAACTTAATTCCGGAATACGCCTCCATCTCACCAAAGTACACGTCCTTCCCACCTCCAATTCTCCACCAGCGAGAGCACTGAATTCTGCCCTCATACCCTAAGACAAATAGCTCCTATCCCCTCAATGTATCCCCATCATTTACAAGTAAGCAGTATTCTGGAACATTCTTCTCAGGCCTGGACACTTAAGAAGCCCGACACTGCCCCAGAGGATTGCAGTCTACTCGATCAGCCACTCGATATCCACCTCCCTCCCACCTATTGTCAGCCCTGTCTCTGCTCCTGTTGTCGATGGACAGCCAGGAACCTGCTCAGTTTAATCTGACACCAGCGCCCTTCTCTCCAAACTATACCACCGTGAAGCCGGAGCAGCGATCTCAAAGCCCCTTGACATTCAACGGCATTACCATCACTGAATCCCCCCACCATCCACATCCTGGGGGTTACCATTGAGCAGAAACTGAACTGGACCATATAAATACTGTGGCTACAAGAGCAGGTCAGAGGCTGGGAATCCTGCGATGAGTAACTCACCTCCTGACTCCCCAAAGCCTGTCCACCTTCTACAAGGCACAAGTCAGGATTGTGATGGAATGCTCCCCACTTACCTTAGCTCCAACAACACTCAAGAGGCTTGACACCACCCAGGACAAAGCAGCCCCGCTTGATTGGCACCCCTTCCACAAACATTCACTCCCTCCACCACCAAGGGACAAGTCAGGAGTGTGATGGAATACTCTCCACTTGCCTGGATGAGTGCAGCTCCCACAACACTCAAGAAGCTCGACACCATCCAGGACAAAGCAGCCCCGCTTGATTGGCACCCCATCCACCACCTTCAACTCCCTACACCACGAATGCACAGTGGCAGCAGTGTGTGTACCATCTACAAGATGCACTGCAGGAATTCACCAAGGCTCATTCGACAGCACCTTCCAAACCCACGCCCTCTACTACCTAGAAGGACAAGGGCAGCAGATGCATGGGGACACCACCACCTGCAAGTTCCCCTCCAAGCCACTCACCATCCTGACTTGGAAATATATCGGCCGTCCCTTCACTGTCGCTGGGTCAAAATCCTGGAACTCCCTCCCTAACAGCGCTGTGGGTGTACCTACGCCACAGGGACTGCAGCGGCTCAAGAAGGCGGCTCACCCCCCACCTTCTCAAGGGGCAGTTAGGAATGGGTAATCACCAATGTTGGCCTAGCCAGCCTCACTTCTTCCGCAATTGAATGAAAAAGAGGAATCCACTCACAGTTTCCCCTCCAAGTCACTCTGGCCAGCGTGTCAGTCAGACACTTGACAATATAACCCAGTGGCTCCTGAGCAAAAGATCACAGGGATATTCCTGCCAATGTATCAGAGGCGCCCTGTCAGTATTCTGCCGAGCTAAGGATCATTAAAGTCAGCTTTCATGGCTGATTTGCAAACCCTGTAGTTCTTTACATCTGATCTGCAGCCTGGGAAACTGGGAGAATATCACAGGAAAATAACTTGAGCCAGAAAACAAACGGGGCAACTTAACAGAAAAGCAACAAAAATCAATCGCGTGTTATAAACAGCACTGAAGCTCCAGCGGAGAAGCAAGAGGTGAAGAAAATTGTCGCAGTTAAAACCAAGCGGCAACCTGTAATTATTGAACCGATTCATCATTACTGAGGCGTTCCTTCAGTCACAGCTCTCACAATTTTGGCTGGCCTGTTTGGTGCAAGTCAGCCAAAATGGCTTCTGCGGTGAAAGTCAAAGAGGCTGTGGGGGGCAGTTATGTCAGATTTCCAGCCATTTCCCCCCCCCCACCCCTGACACAGCCCGGCATTCCCTAAGAGATCTCCTGTTGACGTAGCCGGACCTGTGCTCGGAATCGGCACAGGCCTGACGCCGAGAGGTTGAAATGAGATGTGGAAGAGGTCACATGCCTGAGGTGCCCCTGCGCAGGTTTTATTGCGCTGATTGACCTGTCCTTGCTTCAAAATCCCTCTATGGCTTTGCCCCCCCTCCCTTTCTCTGCTATATCCCTGTGACCCTTGGAGATCTCTGCATCCCCCCACATTTTCTGACCTCTTGCCACTACATGGGTGAGACCGCCCCTGGGGCCCTGCGAACGGTTTTGGCCTCCTCACTTAAGGAGGGGTTCACTTGCACCGGAGGCAGTTCAGAAACGGTCCACTCGGCTGATCCCTGGGGTGAAGGGGGTTTGCCTTGTGAGGAAAGGTTGGACAGGTTGGGCCTGTACTCATCGCAGGTGGAAGAACAAGAGGTGAACGCGTAAGATCCTGAGGGATCTTACAGAGTCGATGCTGAGGCCCCACGATTTTCTTTGCTCCAGGGATTGGCAGCCATGCCTTCAGCCACCTGGACTCTAAGCCTTGGAGTTTGGTCTGTCAACCTCACCGTCTCTCTACCTCTCTTCCCTCCTTTAAGATGATCCTGAAGGCCTTCCTCCTTGCTCACCTGACCTAATATCTCCTTACGTGGCTTAGTGTCAAATGCTGTTTGATAGTCATCCTGGGGCCAATATTGATTCCTCAACCAACATCAACCAAAGCAGATAATCTGGGTCATGGTTTGGGTCATGGGAGCTTGCTGTGCGTAAGAAGCTCGACACCATCCAGGACAAAGCAGCCCCGCTTGATTGGCACCCCATCCACAAACATTCACTCCCTCCACCACTGACGCACAGTAGCAGCAGTGTGTGTACCATCTACAAGATGCACTGCAGCAACTCACCAAGGCTCCTTCGACAGCACCTTCCAAACCCATGACCGCTACCATCTAGAAGGACAAGGGCAGCAGACACATGGGGAACACCACCACCTGCAAGTTCCCCTCCAAGTCACTCACCATCCTGACTTGGGACTATATCGGCCGTTCCTTCACTGTCGCTGGGTCAAAACCCTGGAACTCCCTCCCTAACAGCGCTGTGGGTGTACCTACACCACACGGGGACTGCAGCGGCTCAAGAAGGCGGCTCACCCCCCACCTTCTCAAGGGGCAGTTAGGGGTGGGCAATAAACGCTGGGCCCAGCCAGCGACGCCCACGTCCCCGTGAAAGAATATTTTGAAAAAAATTGGCCGTTGCGTTCCCTACGTTGCGACACTTCAAAAGGAAGCGCCTCATTGGATGTCAAGAGCTTTGGGGTGTCCCACGGTCGGGCAAGGTGCTAATGAAATGCAAGAGCTCCCTTTTATCTTTGAGACTCACGCTGCCTCTGCACAAGCATCACTTAACCCCCGAGCTGTGTATTAGGCTGAGACGCAAGTTTACAAGCCAGACGCATTCAATCAAAATTAATTTTCTATACCCCTTGGGGCCCTGTTAAAAGCTCTTTATGCACATTACACGGATATTGTTTTCAATGAGGGAGCATCAACAAAGTCACAGGAACGCCAGACATTGAAATAAAGTCCAATCACTGCCCTGGTACATTAAGCAACGTGGAGCGGCGCCCTCCGAGTACCTGCATTCACCCGATGATGGTTGGCATGATGGCTGGCACAGCAGAACGCCAACCACGAGTGCTTATGTCACGCCTGCAAAATAGTTCGGCGTCTCCATGCGCTTCCACCAGGGGGAGGGTCAACAAACAGAATTTGACCCCCAGCCCCTGTGAGCGGGCGCCGGGGTTCAGGTGACCGAAAGCTCGGTCAAAGACCATAAGGCCATAAGACATAGGAGCAGAAATTAGGCCATTCGGCCCATCGAGTCTGCTCCGCCATTCAATCATGGCTGATAAGTTTCTCAACCCCATTCTCCCGCCTTCTCCCCGTAACCTTTGATCCCCTTACCAATCCAGAACCTATCTATCTCGCTCTTAAATACACTCAATGACCTGGCCTCCACAGCCTTCTGTGGCAATGAATTTCCATAGATTCACCCACTCTCTGGCTAAAGAAGTTTCTCCTCATCTCTGTTCTAAAAGGTCTTCCCTTGACTCTGAGGCTGTGCCCTCGGGTCCTAGTCTCTCTCCTACTAATGGAAACATCTTCCCCACGTCCACTCTATCCAGGCCTTTCAGTATTCTGTAAGTTTCAATCAGATCCCCCACCTCATCCTTCTAAACTCCATCGAGTATAAACCCAGAGTCCTCAAACGTTCCTCATATGTTAAGCCTTTCATTCCTGGGATCAAAGAGGTCGGTTTTGAGGGGACGTCGTAAAGGAGGGAGAGAGGTGGAGAGGTTTAGGGAGGGAATTCCAGAGCTCAGGGCACCTCCCCCCCAACTCAGGAAGCATGCGGCCGCCAACGATGGAGCGATGGAAATCGGGGATGAGCAAGGGGCTGGAACCAGAGGGTTGTGGGCCTTGAGGGCAGGGGGGTTGTGTGGCTATGAAGATGTGCAGGCGGTGGGAGGGGTTTTGAAAGACAAGTTGGGAATTTTAAGATCCAGGCGTGACTTGACTGGGAGCCAACGTAGGCCGGGGGGGAGCAGAGCGGGGCATGGGGTTGAATTTTACAAAGCATCGCCCCCCCAGCTAGATCACCTGGAGGGAGCCCTGCCCACAACCCCCTACGGCTGCCCCGCAGCAATTCAGCCCCAATGCTTCAAGGCAAGACTCCGCTCCCCCTCCGCCCCCCCACCACCACCACCCCCGATCCCATCCTTGATCGCAAGTCCCGCCTTAACTGGCCGGCGGCTCCGGAGTCCCAGCGGCGCCACCAGAAGCGGTGGCCAGTGCTGGGACTACAGGCAGCCCCGCCCGGCCGAGGAGCCCGGGGCGATGACCTGAAAGGGGCCAGCGCAGACCCGATGGGCCGAGCGGCCTCCTTCTGCGCCGTCCTGTTATACGATTTGCCCCAAGAGCCAGAGAGGTGCCTGAGCTCAGCTGGTAGGGCAAATCCCCTCTCAACCTCAAAGGCTGTCAGTTCAATGCTCAACTCCTGAGACTCGAACACATCGAATGAAAGTGTTTCTCTTGCACCTTTCCCCGCTCCACGATCCTTTCCAGCCAATTAAAAGCCTGGGAAGTGTAGTCACTGTTGTAATGTGGGAAATGCAGCAGCCACATTCAAGTCTAGCAAGTTCCCAGCCACAGCAATGTGATGATGACGTGTTTTCAGTCATGATGATTCAGGGATAGATATGGGCCCGGGGGATCTCCTCTCCACCTTTCACAGGATTGTTACAGCGCCAATTCGCCCACCGTGTCTTGCACCGGCTCTCCGATGGGCAGTTCACCCAGTGCCATCCCACCCCCATCCCCGCCGTCTCCTTCCAGCAATGGCCGCAGGATCGGCTTACATCCCCCTGCGAGGGCCAATGGGGGCTTCGGTTCAGCGTCTCGTCCGAAAGGCCGCAGCCCTGACAGTGCAGCACTCTCTCAGCGCCGGCACTGGAAGCGCCGGCCTGAAGTTTCTGGGACAAAGTGTCGGGAGTGGCGCTTGAACCCACTGGCCCCCTGGCTCAGAGGTCAGAGTGCCACCCACTGAGTCACGTGGTCCCAGGCTGTTACTTCAGTGCGGTACTCCAAGGGGGGCCACATACGACTTAGAAGCAGGAGTGGGCCACTCAGCACCTCGGGCCTGCCCCACCATTCAATCAGATCAAGGCTGATCTGATTGCGGCTTCAACTCCACTTTCCTGATTGGACCACCCCCCTCCCCACGACCCTTGCCTCCCGGGTAAAATCAAAAGCCGACCCATTGGTGTCGTCTCCAGGTGAGAGAGCGAACCTGAGTCCCATTCTCCCTGCTCAGGTGGATGTAGGAGGAGTGCTTGTGCGTAGATCCCTGGCCATAGCAGGACAGGTGGACAAGGTGTTCAAAGGGCAGACAAAATACTTTCCTTTGTTGGTTGAGGCCTAGAGTACAAGAGTAGGGTAGTTAGACTGGAACCATATTAGATACGAGTTAGACTGCAGCAAGTATAAAGGAAAGATATGATCGAGCAGGTACAGAGGGGCTCCACACAGAGGTTACTGAGATTGCAGAATTTTAACTATGAGGAAAGATTGTGGTTATTTTCTTTGGTTAAGAGGAGGGTGCCTTCACTTCCATGGGGTGTGAATGGCACTGGCGAGGCCCAGCATTTGTTGCCCGTCCCTAATTGCCCTTGAACTGAGTGACTGGCTCAACCATTTCAGGGGGCAGTTATGAGTCAACCACATTGCTGTGGGTCTGGAGCCACATGTAGGCCCGGACTGGGGTAAGGACGGCAGATTTCCTTCCCCAAAGGGGACATTAGTGAACCAAATGGGTTTTTTAACAACAATCGATGATAGTTGTCATGGTCACCATCACTGAGACAAGGTTTACAATTCCAGATCAAATTTAAATTCCCCCAAAGCTGCAGTGAGTGGGATCTGAACCCATATCTCCAGAAGAGTAGCCGGGTGCCCCTGGATTATTAGCCTAGTTACCACTAGGCCGCCACTTCTGCCCAATTGGAAAGGGCATGATATTCCGAGGGGCATAATTCAAGGATATAATTTTCCGAGGGGCTTGGATGGAGTAGATCGGAAGGTCCCATTTCCCTTTGCAGTAAGGTCAGGAACCAAAGGGGGAAGAGATTTAAAGTAATCGGTAGAGAGATGAGAAGGCAGCTGAAGGGGAAATCCTTTCACCCAGGGGGCGCTGGGAGTCTGGAACTCTGCCTGAGATGGTGGTAGAGGCAGAAACCCTCATCAGATTTTGAAAAAAAAGACACTTGGATACGCACTTGTGATACCGTTAACACACTGGGTTACCGACCAAGAGCTGGAAACTAGGATTAGGCCGACTAGGTCTTTTTCGGCCATCACAGATGTGATGGGCTGAATAGCCTCCATCTGTGCCGAAAATTTCTATGATTCTATATCTTGTGGTATTATCAGCCATTGTTGAGATTGGCTTACAGTACAGGTAGAGCATTCATATATCCTGACTTTAGTTATAGGCGTTGCTATGGTTACTGGCTACTCGTCGTGTTTAGGTTAACGTTATCAGCTCTGCTACTCTTGGCATTGATTTTGTCACTTGCTTGGGGTGCTTAGGTCCATCCGAACATGGAGATGGGGCCTTTGAAGCCTACATGGGCAGTTACCAGAGGGCAGCTGACTCATAGAGGCCTGAGCTGCGCTGTTAGCACCCCCAGCTCCAAGCGAGAGAGGGCTGTGGGTTCAAGGCCTTTCTCCAGAGTCCAGATGTGAAAGAGGGAGGGAACCTCGCATTCCCACAGCTCTTTTCACCATCTCGTGCCATCCCTCAAAATCGCTTTGCAAGGCTTTTGAGGTGTAGTCTCTGTTGCGTTGCAAGGAACAACACGACTTTGTTGACTAGACTCTCTCTTGAACAGCTCCCACGAGCAGCAACGTGATAAATGGCCAGATCGTCGGTTTTATAGCGAAGACGGTTGAGGGAGAAACGTTGTACCCAGGATTCCAAAGACAGCACAGCCAACAGTGCAGCGCTCCCTCGGTACTGGGAATTTTTGCGCTCGGGCCTCCGGAGTGACACTCGAACCCACGCCATTCCGACGCAGAGGCACAAATTGGCTGCTACGCCCGCCTACATTGCAGCAGTGACTTCACATAAGAACATAAGAGCTAGGAGCAGGAGTAGGCCATTCAGCCCCTCAAGCCTGCCCCGCCATTCATTACGATCATGGCTGATCTCATTTCGGCCTCAACTCCAATTTCCCGCCCTCTCCCCATAACCTTTCAACCCGTTACTAATTAAAAATCTGTCTATCTCCTCCTGAAATTTACTGCATCCACTGCACTCTGAGGTAGTAAGTTCCACAGATTCACGACCCTTTGAGAAAAGTAATTCCTCCTCATCTCTGATTTAAATCTACCGCCCCTTAGCCTAAAACTATGGCCTCTCGTTCTAGAATGCCCCACAAGGGGAAACATCTGCTCCACGCCTACTTTGTCTATCCCCTTTAGCATCTTATATACCTCAATTAGATCTCCTCTCATCCTTCTAAACACTAGCGAGTATAGGCCTAAACTGCTCAATCTCTCCGCATAAGACAAGCCCCGCATCTCTGGAATCAATCTAGTGAACCTCCTCTGAACCACCTCCAGTGCCACTACATCCTTCCTCAAGTAAGGGGACCAAAACTGTGCACAGTGCTCCAGGTGCAGTCTCACCAATGCCTTGTACAGTTGCAACAACACTTCCCTATTTTTATACTCTATTCCTTTAGCAATAAATGCCAAAGTTCCATTTGCCTTCCTTATTACCTGCTGTACCTGCATACTAGCTTACAGCGATTCATGCACGAGGACACCCAGATCCCTCTGCACTGAAGCATTCAACTGAACATCCAGAGTACTTCACTAGCAGTGCTTTGAGACATCTTGAGTTGGGTAAGATGCTGTAGGAATTCAAGCCAGTCTTTACTTCAGGCTCATATTTCATCTGCGTAGCCTCCAGTCCTCTCCACCTGGCCTCCATACAAACCCTAAAAGTGTGCAGTGGCAAGTCACATTCTCGCCATGCAAGTGTCAAGCAATGACCATCTCCAGCAAAAGAGAATCTAACGATCGCTCCTTGACATTCAATGGCATTACCAGCGCTGAATCCCCCACTATCAACATCCTGGGGGTTACCATTGAGCAGAAACTGAACTGGACCAGACATATAAATGCTGTGGCTACAAGAGCAGGTCAGAGGCTGGGAATTCTGCGGTGAGTAACTCACCTCCTGACTCCCCAAAGCCTGTCCACCATCTACAAGGTATAAGTCAGGAGTGTGATGGAATACTCCCCACTTGCCTGGATGAGTGCAGCTCCCACAACACTCAAGAAGATCGACACCGTCCAGCACAAAGCAGCCCCGCTTGATTGGCGCTCCCTCCACAAACATTCACTCCCTCCACCACCGACGCACAGTAGCAGCAGTGTGTGTACCGTCTACAAGATGCACTGCAGGAACTCACCAAGGCTCCTTAGGCAGCACCTTCCAAACCCACAACCACGACCATCTAGAAGGACAAGGGCATCAGACGCATAGGAACACCACCACCTGCAAGTTCCCCTCCGAGCCACTCACCATCCTGACTTGGAAATACATTGGCCGTTCCTTCACTGTCGCTGGGTCAAAATCCTGGAACTCCCTCCTTAACAGCGCTGTGCGTGTACCTACACCACAGGGACTGCAGCGGCTCAAGAAGGCAGCTCACCCCCCACCTTCTCGAAGGGCAGTTAGGGATGGGCAATAAATGCTGGGCCCAGCCAGCGACCATCCCATGATTGAATAAAAATTCAATGTTGACCCTCCTAGCCATGCTTTTGTCCACTCCTGCTGACCTCTCTTCCCATCGCCAGGCATTCATTCCCTCGTCTATTCCGACCTTGCTGCCCCCAGTCAATCACCTTCCGATGATTTCGACATCTGATCCGTCGTTGCAATAGCCACAGTATTTATATGGCTAGCCCAGTTCAGTTTCTGGTCAATGGTTGTGAAACGTCTGCCTTAAACCCATTGGTTGGAACAATGGGCTTCGATGAAGGGGACTCCGCCTCTGAACGGCTATTTCTCGGTTTCTTTATTCCTCGTTGAGGATGCCCAGGGGCTGTGAAAGATGCTACGTAAATGCATCGGAGCTGGCACTGCTATACCCATCGGTGTTCAATGGTGGACTGGCATGGTCTCTGGGAACACGACGATGTTAGTTAACCGGTCAGCTACGTAGTATAATTGCGTTACTGTGGGACCAGTGGATGTTGAAAATGCAGGAGAATCAATACCAGCTACTTCCAGTGCAGAAAGTCAAATAATAGCAGACTGTAAAACACAAAGGCGCTCTCCATAATTGTGGATATTAGTCATCCCTGCTCTCCAGGGCTGCCCAGGCAGCAACATTTGTCCAGTTTGTGATGCGATGCTTGCCGTACAGGTCGGTGTGGCCTGATAAGTGGGTTTGCCACCCTCGAGCCTAGCCTCCTCCAAGATATAAGGCAACGCAGAAGCATAGTTGACCGAATGAGATTGTCCACGCGTGGCAAACTGCACAGGCTTGAGCTGATTGAGCAGCCCCTTCCGCCCACCACAAGCCTCGGAGGGTGTCAACATGTCACGGGGATGCGCCACCCAAAGCACGCGGTCCATTAGGGGGTTTCTGTCAGGCGGCCAGATACCATACACAGGCGACCCAAACTCGAGACCGTTTTTAAAATTCTTTCACGGGGACGTGGGCGTCGCTGGCCAGGCCCAGCGTTTGTTGACCATCCCTAACTGCCCCCTTGAGCTGAGCGGCTTGCTCAGCCCATTTCAGAGGGGCAGTTAAGAGTCAACCCCTTTGCTGTGTGGGGGGTCTGGAGTCACACGTAGGCCCAGACCGGGTAAGGACGGCAGATTTCCTTCCCCTAAAGGGGACGTGAGTGAACCAGATGGGGTTTTTTACAACAATCGATGATGGTTGTCACGGTCACCGTGACTGAGACTCGCTTTATAATTCCAGATGTTACCAGATGCCGTGGTGGGCTTTAAACGTATGTCCTCAGAGCATTAGCCTAGGCCTCCGGAGGAGTAGCCCAGTGGCATGACCACTAGGCCACCGCCTCCCTCCTAAGCACTCGACCCGGCACAGCATGGTGACCTCCCCCCCACAGCCTCAGCTGCCCACCCAGGGTGATTGAAGATATGGGCGGTGTTCAATTGGGTGGCGCTTGGGATGGCATAGCGGGCGGGCCCCTCTTCCTCTGCCACCCATGTGCTGTGAAGGAAGATCCCGTGAAGAGGTGGGGGAAACGGAAGAGATTGGGGTGGTGGGGGAGTGCAGGCGGCCAGACTTGCTGCTGACCGTCTGAAGCCTGACCTTGGAGAGAGGCTCAGGCAAGGCCCAGGCTGTCAATGCTCATGTCAAGCCTAAGTTTGATGGATGGAGTTAATTTTTGACTCTAAGACTCCCTGCAGACTTAGTGCCCGCCCCAGCTCGTCCATCTCTTGAGCTATAAGTGGAGCCGCGGAACAGCCCCACCCCCATTGAAACCTTCAGGAAAAGGATTCGGTCTCGAATACTTGGAAGGGTCAACAGTCCAAAAAAATGGATTGATGTCAACGTGGATTGTGAACACTTATAAAGGCGCACGCGCGCACATACACGAACCCCTTAGGAATGGACACCAGCCATACGCATGCTCTCTATGCGCGTAATGCAGCGATAAGCTCCCCGTGCAGGTAGGAGATGCACACTTTGAAACCCTTGCACACGCATACATAGACGGACATACGAATTAGGAGCAGGCCATTGGGCCCCTTGAGCCTGCGTTGCAAACAGGCGGGACACGGCGAGATAGGGCACTCGGAAGCGAAAATAAATCATGACGCACTGAGATTGCAGAGCACAGGAGAAAATGACTTGACGACTGCTGGCTGATGTTATTTTTCCCCGAACTCCCTTTTAAAAATGGAACTCTCGTCTCCCTCTCTGTCTATCTTCTTGCATGAGCCGTGCCTGACCTTTCAGCAGCTGAGTGAATGAGGATTGGCCCTGGCAAGGCTTGTGGGGCCATTCCTTGCATGGCCGGAGCTGTTTATGGTGAACTTTAGATTGCATTACCTTCCTTTGGCCAGTTACCAAGTGAACTAAACCTTTTACTAATACTCTTTAACAAAACTGTGGTTGATGAAGTACTAATGCCATTTTTGTGTCTGACTCTTAATTTTTCTCCCTCTTTCAAACTCCCGCAATTAAGCCAATGCCCTCTACAGGGGTCAAATCGGAACCAGTGCGCCAAAGCTGAATGAAGTCCAGTGAGGCTTCGGCCATTATCGTGGCTAGGAGTTGCTTTCAAATGCAGTGTTGTCCTGAGAGGTCGGGCACAAGTCCGAATCTGCTAAACTCCCCAAAAGGGCAGCGGGTAGCGATTTCAAAACTACCTCTGCAGAAGAACAGGCAGAGAAGCGGCTCCCTCCATCTCTCCCAACATGCCTTCATGAGAACCATTATTTTTGTCCTTTTAGATGATAGCCTATATTTTCAAAGTTGCAAGGCAAGGTACGACGGTGGTGCAGTGGTCAGAGTTGCTGCCTCACTAGTTCCAGTGACCTGGGTTCAATCCGGACTTTGGGTATCTACCTATCTGTGTGGAGTGTGCACAATCCTCCTCTACCTGTGTGGATTGCTGCCAGGTGCCATAGTTTCACTCTCACTGTCACAAAGATTAGGTGGCTTGTCTGTGGTAAACTGTTCCCCCAGTGTGTGCCCTGTGGTGGACTGGCACCCTGTCCTGGGTGTACCCTGTCTAGTGTCCATTGCCTGTTGGGATAGGCTTTGACCCCCTGTGACCCTGAAATTGGATGAAGTAATCCTAGTGAAGCGAGGTGAAGATGTATCTAGTGAGATGACAGTTAGATAAAGAACTGAGTTAATGAGACAATGATCTGCTTTCCCCAGTTGATGAT
The DNA here is from genome assembly GCF_964194155.1 of Cetorhinus maximus. Taxonomy (NCBI): domain Eukaryota; kingdom Metazoa; phylum Chordata; class Chondrichthyes; order Lamniformes; family Cetorhinidae; genus Cetorhinus; species Cetorhinus maximus. The sequence continues at coordinate 4,603,792 of NC_135909.1, forward strand.
TGTAGAATAGTGTTGGACGAGCAAGAATTTTCAAAGGGTGAAGGCTCGGATAGGATGGCCTCATGGGACAACTTGGCGGGAGCGCGATATTCGGATGATTTTTTAACAACTTTGTCTCCGAGCCGCTCCCGGAGACCTGAGACGCCGCCTCTCGAAACCGGGGGGCGGGGGGGGTGGTGACGAGAGCGACAGGTGAACTCCAGGCCTACACTGCCAAGCTGAAGCCTGTGAGTTTGGGCCGCAGAGTTGCCTCTCAGGTGCATCTTCTCTGCGCAGGCCGGGCATTGTTGGGGAGCCAGGGGGTGAAGGGTGCGCCAACCACCGTACCCCCCGTCTGTGCATCACCAGGACATTTCCTTCACCCCATTTCCCTTAGCGACCAATGGCCTATTTTGGCCCATTCCGAGGACCATTTACATTGACTTTGACAACTTCAGGCTCAGGAGACCTGCCGCAATTTCCAAGGATAACCATACGAACGTGAGAAGTAAGGGCAGGAGTAGTCCATCGCTCCCTCTGAGCCCACTCCGCCATTCAACGCGATTATAGTCGATCTTCTGTCTCAGCTCCACTTTCCCACCCATTCCCCATATCCCTTGGATTCCCTGAGGGACCAACGATCTGCATTTATCCCAGTTTCAGATGCATTTAACAATGGAGCAGCCACGGCCCCCTGGGGTAGAGAATCCCAAAGATTCACAGCCCATCTGAGTGAAGACATTTCTCCTCATCTCAGTCCTAAATGATCGGCCCCTTATCCTGAGACTGGGCCCCCCCGTGTTTTAGATTCCCCCGACCAGCGGGAATAATCTTTCAGCATCCACCCTGTCAGAATTCCTTCAGGATTTCCACCCCTCCCTCACCTTCACATGGTCCATCTCCGACATTTCCCTTCCCTTCCATGACCTCTCTGTCTCCATTCCTGGTGATAGACTGTCCACCAATACTCATTGCAAGCCCACCGACTCCCAAGGCCCCTGTTCCCCTTCAGAATTTTGTAGGTTTCAATGAGATCGCCTCTCATTCTTCTAAGCTCCAGGGAATCTAAAGCCAATTTACTCAACCTCTGATAAGACGATCTTCTCATCCCAGGGAGCAATCTAAGTGAACCGTCGCTGTACTGGCTGTCAGCCACGTACAGTCTTCCCTAGGCCGGAGACTAAGGCCCCAAATTTTTGCCCCGGAGTCAAGTTCGCAGAGTCGGGAGATTCCCGACCTTTAAAGATGGCCGCCCACAGGTCGGATTTTCGAACGGGGGCGAGGGGGGTGGGTGGCAGGCTGAAGTAGGAGTCGGGGTGGGTGACCCCGGAATGCTGGGAGGGTGTGGAGGCGGGCTGGAGGTGGAGTCAGCCTGGGTGCAAGGCCTGCCTCTGTGCCTCCGGCACTGGGTTGAAATAGATAAAAGTAAATAAATAAAAAGAAAAATGCCCCTCCAGCCCTCACCCCCTCAACCACCGCCCCCCCACACAAGCCCTATACTTCATCCATGCCAAGCTATGACAACCCATGCCACCCACACAACCCCCCCACGGCCCCTTAGACCCCTATGCCAACCCATGCCTCCCACTCACCCCCATTAGCCCCTCATGTTCCATGCCCTTCTACCTAGCCCCATTACCCCCATACCCCAATGCCAACTTAGTGTCAGCTCAGACCAACCCATGCCCCCACTCACCACCCTTTGCCCTTACCCCCTCTATGCCAACTCACCTACTACCCTTGGACAGTTCCTTGCCAGCTTTGACACTTCCTGGACAGTTCTTTGACAGTTTGACAGTTCCAGTCGGTTTGTGTATAAGAAGTGCATAATCGTGTTCACTTTTAACAATCGCAAAGGGTGCCTTCCCTCTCCCAGAGGTGTCCTGGGACCCTACCCAAAAGGACACCCTACCTCTCCAAAGGGGTACCCTGGCTCTCTAAATGAATCTACCGAGTTCAGACCTCCTCTTACCTGCGCACTCCGCACTCCACACTCCTGTTCTTCCAAAAATCGCAGTTCAGTGAAGGCAGCTGGTGAGTTAAATGGCCAACTGCCTCGCCGAATCGTGCGTGCGTTGAAATCCCGTCCGAATTCCAATCCCGCCCTTGGGAAAATGGGAAATTCTGGGGCTGGAGGTGGGTGGGTGGGGGGGGAGGGGGTGGGGATGCGGGGGGGGATGGTACAGGACTTAGAAGTTTCAACCATTTCCTGGGTCTTCACCACAATGGAGAGCCCCTCCGTCATGGCAAAAATCCAGGCCCAAAACTACATGTAGCGCTCATAATGTGGTCTCACCCGCACAGTCTTGGCAAGACCCCTTTGTTCTTGTACTCCAGACCCCGTCAATAATTGTGCAGATTGGAGGCGGTTTGATAGCCCAATTTCTGACCCCTGCTCGCTGACCTAGACAGGAGTCCGGAATTGCCCCCAATAGTTCTTTAGCCCAAGGGTTGACTGCTCACCCAGCCCTTACAGACAAAAGCTTGGATCTGGAAGGTTGTTGTGCCGTGAGGTTCATGCACTCCACTCGCATCAGGCAACGGGGAGTTACATTGGAGGGAGCCGAGGGAGCTAAAATTGGGGCAGCATGAGGAAAATCCTTCGGGGCTGGGTCATTCTGGGAGTACGACCCGTGGTCATGGGTGAAGGGTCAAACAGGGAAAGACCACATGCTAGAGAGGATGGTGCCCAGTTCCACGGAGCAAGATGGGATATCATTGATGCTATTTAATCAGCAGTGGGTACAGAGACCATTGTCACCCCTACCAATCAAACCAGGGAGAGAGCGTCGGGACTTAGAGGATCACTAGATGCCCTGCCCGCCATCCTGCTGGCTTCCAATGAGTACGTGAGCCAGAGGCTGAAGGATTGATAGCTTGGAGACTGGTAAACAGATGGTTCAGCAACTCTGTGGACCTACAAACACAAGAGCACCCAAGTCAATTTTAGGGCCGGCCAATGCATTCAAAGGAAAGCGTAAGATTAAGGCTGTGGCACAAGTGGCTCACTGTATTTAACCCATGCATTGGTGATCGAAGCACCACTCTGAGATTACAGCCCGAGCGTGTGACACTGGTTCTGATTCGGCCCGCCGCAGTCCCTTGACAAACATCCACCTTTTCAGCGAAAGGAGGGGAGCATGGCTGGAGCTCACAAATTTCTATTTGAACACGATGCCAACAGACGAGATTCGAACGGAAATAAATCAGGTCTGATGGTTTGAAGTGGGGTTGGGGGTGGGTGGTTGGAGGGGAGGGGGAGGGGGGTGGTGTGGGGGGGTTGGAAATGCAGCATTGGAATTAGAACTGAGGTTTGAGTGAGGCCGCTAATTGAAATCATTCCATTGCGCGCAGCCCCAGTTAATCGCAACGGTGACAATCTCGAGCATAAGGTCGATTTGAGGAATGAGTCTTTGGAAATAATGTTTACCCCTGAGGACAACTGATGGCTTTTAAAAATAAAAAGACCCCCTTGGTACTTGTAAGGAAAGACTGCGGAAGTGTGACCGATCGACCGGTTGGGTCAGCGTCAACAGGATGCAGCTCGTGTTGGTGGGGGGGGGAGGGCGGGTGCGAGTTTGAGATCGAGGTGGGCTGTGGAAGGGCCAGGCTTTGATGGGCAGAGTGGCCTTTTCTCACTCGAAGCTTTCTCATGTCCTCGCCTTATCTTTGAGGGACCGTTCGGGACTATCTTTCTGACTGAATCACTGGGCTTCTCTGACTGTCGGACCAACTGTGGGAAATGGGCAGGGTGTGAGGAATATCTCTCCTACGTGACAGGTCATCTCTTAGCTACGAGCAATGGCAGGATTGGCCAGAGTTAAATGTGGCATCACCCTGTTAAGCTGAGTAAATAATCGACGGGAACTGAACCCACCAGATCCAGGCACATCTGGTAAGTGTCGAAAGAGACAGGTGCTGAAAGAGGGGAACTTGGTAAAAAAGATAACAGCACTCAACAATGATGGGGGATTGAAAATGACGGGCGCCTATGGTACGGATTCATGGATATTTTCGTCATAACATTGTAGTAGGTTTTATTGTTGACTCAGAGTATTTTTTTATTCTTTCATGGGATGTGGGCGTCGCTGGCAGGGCCCAGCATTTGTTTGCCCATCCCTAATTGCCCCCTTGAACTGAGTGGTCTCGCTAGGGCCATTTCAGAGGGGGGCAGTTAAGAGTCAACCACATTTGCTGTGGGGTCTGGAGTCACATGTAGGCCCAGACCGGGTAAGGACGGCAGATTTCCTTCCCCTAAAGGGGGCATTAGTGAACCAGATGGGGTTTTTACAACAATCGATGATGATGATGATGGTCGTCATGGTCACCATCACTGAGACTGGCTTTATAATTCCAGATTTATTGATTGAGTTTAAATCCCACCAGCTCCCATGATGGGATTTGAACCCCTGCCCCCAGAGAATTAACCCGGGCCTCTGGATTACTAGCCCAGTGATATCACCACCACACCACCGCCTCCCCCTCAGACTATTTTGGCCTATTTCATTTGCACATTTTAAAAAAAAATTCATTCAGGGGGGTGTGGGCTTCGCTGGCTAGGCCAGCATTTATTGCCCATCCCTAATTGCCCTCTGCCACTTGCCAGTTTCAGGATTGGACTCATTCCAATACGTATACATCACAGTGCGAGACTGGAGTCACATATGGACCCAGACTGGATTAGGAAGCTTTTCTTCCTTTTATAAGGGGCAAGAGTGAACCAGTTGGTTGGGGGTTTTGCGACAGTGCCGCCATCTTGTGACAGCAGTGCTTTTTTACTACCCCCCCCGCTCGCTGTCACTTTAAATCTAAGTTTTTACAATCTGGATCACTGGATCCAGCAGCTTCACCTCTACGCCACTGTACCTTTTTAATTAAAGTATTACAGAGCCCAATTCCTGGTTTTGGATGCCATCACTAGACCGATCGTTGTTCCCGAGGTGTTTCTAACCTTGAAGGCCTAAGGCCTACACGTCCCAAGACCACCGTCCCGGCGACTCCTGAACCCTACCTGCCCAATACCCCGGCGTCACAAACCCACCACCCCGCACCTCTCAGTTCCCGCTACGCATGAGGGAAGCAGCCACGGGGGGAGATGCCAACACCTGCGAGCTCCCCTTCAAGTCTCACGCCATCCTGACTTGGAAATACCCAGGTCGCACCCCCCCTTCACTGTCGAGCTCCTGGAACTCCCTCCCTGACAGCGCTGTGGGTGTACCTACACCGCATGGACTGCAGCGGCTCAAGAAGGTGGCTCTCCTCCCAAGGGCAGTTGGGGATGGGTGAGAACTGCTGGGCCTTGGCCAGCAATGCTCTCTGCCCAGGAACGGGTTAAGATGAAGCCTCCTACATCACCCACCCAAAAAGCCACTCAGAGTTTTGCCCTCCGCACAATCTAGGAGTGAACTTGAGCACCATGTGGAGGGTTACCAAGTCGACGAAGGTGCCACCTCTCATGATCCCGTGGCACTGCTCAAGGGACAAGAAGAGCTTCTCCCAGCGTCCTGGCCAACATTCCTCCCTCCTCCTTGGCTATTCACCTTCCTTGCCCTGCACCGATTGGCTGCCGCGCCCGGCCGTGAACACCCCAACAAGACCACGCCCCCAAAAAGTAACCAGCTGGCTGCCCAATCCCGTTGCCATGACCCGGGACAAGATGCCCGTGAGAAGATGCTCCCCGCTCACCGTGAGTGGGCGGCACGGAGGGAAGAAAGGCTTGCATTGATAAAGCGGCTTTCACGGCCCTCAGGACGTCCCGAAGCGGGTTGCAGCCAATGAGGTGCTTATGAAGCGTAGACACAGTTGTCAAGTGGGGAATGGCCACAGATGTCCGAAGGTGGTGGAGGAGGGGGCGGACGACGGGGTTGGCCAATAAAAATATTGACCAGTGCCGCACAACAGTGACCAAATAGACAACGCCGTCGTCCCTTTTTTATCCGGTTTCCGCCTCACACCTCCACCCGATCGGCTGACCGCTCCAAGAGCGGGTCCGAGCTGTCCGGGCGGGATTCTCCGGCCCCAACGCCCGGAGGGCACCATCACGGGCGGTACAGGGGGAGGTTGGAGGGCTGCTGGCTTTGGGCGATGGTTCTCTCCAAAGCTTCCCGTCCCGTCCGTGACGGTGCCCGCCGGTGGGGTGAGGGGGTGGGGGAGGGCCGGAAAGTCCAGCCCGTCTTCCGGAGCGCAGGCCAGCTGAAACCCGACCAATGAAATCAGGACCCCTTCACGCGTCCGAGAAAGAGCACGTTGATTGAAACGTTGAGGTAAAATGGCCGCCCTCGCTCGGGGAATTCGGCCGACGCGCTTGCCCAGGGAGCATTTTCTCAGCGGGGCCTACTCCCTGAGTCGGGAGCCTGGGCCTTGATTTATGTTGAAAGCCACGAGTGCCTCTTTTTTTCTCAGGGCCACGTCCACTTTTAACCCCTGCCCTGTGGCCATGCCTTTCGCTTGTTTAAGCCTGGGTGCCGCCTTGCCCAGTTGGCATCCACCCCCCCACCGCTCCCTCCCACCCCACCATGGGAGTATTTTGCTGATTTCTGTTGATTTTGGGTCTCTGTAGCCGTGGCCGTTTTCTGTCACATTACCCAGCGTAATAAGGCCTGAGGGCCTCCTCCTCCCTGTCAAGCAACCACGAGAACTCCCACTGCCATGGGGCACACCTCCGCCTCGATGCATCCCCCAGGACGTGGCGTAGTTCGGCCGCTGCCAACAGAAACAGCCAACCAGGAGCAAGGCCAGAGGGGGTTCGCTGGCAATTCCTGTAACGTGCGTCCATAATCCTATTTCTGCCACTCTCATTAAACTTGCCTGCGTTATATACTTGCCCGAGACGCCTCCCAGTTGTATCATGTCACCAGATAGTAATGGGCCTACTAACCTTGGCTTGCTGCCAGCCTTACTGCCCTTCCCTTTGCCCACAGCGCTCCTCTGGGTGTGTGCCTTTTCACCGTTCCCCTTCCAATGTGGTTTTACGGGGCCCCCCAGCCTCCTTCTCGTGCCCAACCCCACCCCGCCCCACCCCGCGAAACCATATTCCTTCCCTCTTAGGCTAATCACTTGGCCCATGCCTTGCCTGAGCATCCATTGTGGCGCTTCTCCCCTCCCACCCTCACCCCCACTCCCAAACCCCCAACCCCCCAACTCTTCTGCTCAGCAGAGAGTCGTAGAACAGTGTAGCATGAAGGAGGCCATTCAGCCCACTGAGTCTGTCCCAGTCCTTTCGAAGGACAACCCAATTATTCCCACTCGCTCCGCTCTTTCCCCATAGCCCTGCAGTCTTTTGCCTCCTTAATTCATTCATCCAATTTCCTTCTCAAGGCTACCGTTGAATCTCTCGCTACCACCCTATCAGGCAGCGCCTTCCAAATCCTCGCCACTTGTGCAAAAAAGTTTCGCCTCATGTTAGTTGCCTCCAATCTAGGCCTTTTGGTTATCGACGTTTTCTCTTCATTTACCCTGGCTAACCTGGTCTTGTTTGGCCCACCAGCCCACAGAGGTGGCCATCCCGACCCCTACCCTCGACCTACAAATTAGGAGCAGGAGTAGGCCATTCGGCCCCTCGAGCCTGCTCCGCCATTCAATAAGGTCACGGCTGATCTGACTGTGGCCTCAACTCCACATTCCCACCTACCCCACGATGACCTTTAACCCCTATTAGTCAAGAATCTATCTACCTCTGCCTTAAAAATATTCAGTGACCCAGCCTCCACCACTCTCTCGGGGAGAGAGTTCCACAGCCTCATGACCCTCAGAGAGAAATAATTCCTCCTCATCTCCGTCTTCAACCCCTTATTCTTAAACTGTGGCCCCTCGTTCTGTTCTCTCCCACAAGGGGAAGCACCCTCTCAGCATCCACCCTGTCAAGTTCCCCTCATAAGATAAGATAAGGTCACCTCTCATTCTTCTAAACTCCAATGGACACAGGCCCAGCCTGTCCAACCTTTCCTCATAAGATAAGCCCCCCACATCCCAGGAATCAGCTGAGTGAGCCTTCTCTGAACTGCTTCTTATGCAATTATATCCTTTCTTAAATAAGGAGACCAAAACTGTACACGGTACTCCAGATGTGGTCTCACCAACGCCCTGTACAACTGTAGGAAAAAACATCCCTACTTTTCTATTCCATTCCCCTTGCAATAAACGACAACATTGCATTTTGCCTTCCTCATCACTTGCTGCATCTGGATACCAACCTTTTTGTTATTCATGTGCCAGGACACCCAGATCCCTCTGCACCTCAGAGTTCTGTAATCTCTCTGCATTTGAATAATTTGCTGTTTTTCCATTCTTCCTGCCAAAGCGTACAAGTTCACACTTTCCTCCGACCCTCTTCTCTCTCTCCGCCTTCCTCAACCGTGAAATTTTGAAGTGTAGGGTTTCCTAAAAAAAAATTGGGAAGCTACTGTTACATAAAGGAAGAGAAGGCAAGGGCTTCTTTCAGATCCTTTAACAGTAAACAATCCCCCTTAGCGATACGCACAAGAGGTTTTCTTTCTTCATTCTTTCACAGCAATGTGGGCATCACTGGCAAGGCCAGCATTGGTTGCCCGTCCATAATTGCCCTTGTTTCAGGGGGCAGATAAGAGCCAGCCACATTGCTGTGGGTTTGGAGTACACATGTAGGCCCAGACCAGGTAAGGACAGCAGATTTCCTCCCCTAAAGGGGCATTAGTGAACCAGATGGGTTTTGATGACAAACAATGAGAGTTTCACAGTCACCATTACTGAGACTAACTTTAATAGTCAGGATTTTATTAATTGAATTTAAATGCCATGGTGGGATTTGATCCCATGTACCCAAAGCATCAGCTCTGGATTAACTAGTCTAGTGACACTGCCACTACACCACCATCTCTCCTTAGATAGGGCAAGAACAGCAGGATGCTGTTCACCCACCTCAAGCCTGACCCGCCATTTAAAGAGATCATGTTTGATCTGTGATGCATCTCCATATACCCGTCTTTGCCCCATATCCCTTAACCCCTTTTGGTTAACCTAATTTCATCAGTCTCAGATCCCAAATTAACAATTGACCCAGCATCAATTGCCATTGCGGAAGAGAGTTTCCAAACTTCTCCCGCACTTTATGCGTGGAAATGTTTCCTAATCTCACTCCTGAAAGATCTGCCTCTCATTTTTAAGACTCTGCCCACCCCCCTAGTCTGACACTCCCCCAACCGGCGGGAATAGTTTCTCCCTATCCACCTCTATCTGCTCCCCTTCATATCTGGAAAACTTTGATCAAATCCCCCCTTAACCTTCTAAATTCCAGGGAACACGACCCTCGTTTGTGTCATCACTCCTTGTAACTTAGGCCGGGGTATCAGTGGAGGGGCCAAATAGCCCACTCCTGCTCCTAAATCCTGTGTTCATTCTGGTAAATCTTGTCAAAAATTGTTTCACTTGGAACTCATCCAAGAAGCTATGGATAGAGCTGGACTTAAATATAAAGTAAATCAAATTACTTTTCACCAGATCTAAAGGTTTTGCATCAATTCAGTGCCGACTGCAAGTCCCCCTCAAGAGACCTGGCGGCCATGTTTTAATTGAGCTCACTCTCCCCCAGCTTCATAGTCTCATCCGATCTGCTTAGCCTTCCTGGGGTCCGGCAAGGCTGCTTCTCTGCCTGTAACTCCTGCCACCAGCTCCTGCCATGGTGGTCGGCCATTGCCAGGGTCTGGCCATTCTCATTTCTGGACCTGGATACGGTTCAACACTCAGGCCTCGGCCTGTGTTTGTAGATTGATTCCAGCCCTGCAATGTCCGCGACCCTCCCGACCCCCTCATTACCGCTGGTCTCCCTTCATTCTCCAAGTCCTGCCCAGTGCTCCCGCTCCCAGTTTAACATCTCTGTGCACCACCTGTCGTCTCCCCCGAGTGCAGTTGGCCCCCATCGCCATACGTGAAAATAGTGTCATTATGGCACAGAAGGAGGCCATTTGGCCCTTTGAGTCCATACCGGCTCTCTGCACACCAAACCAGTCAGACCCATTCCCCCCCCCTCTATCCCCGTATCCCTGTAAGTTTATTTCCCTTGAGCGCCCACCCGATTTCCTTTTGAAGTCATTCATCGTCTCCACTTACACCACTCCCATAGGCAGCGAAGTTCTAGGTCATTAGCACCCTTCCTCACATCCCCGGCTTTGCCCAAAACCTTAAGTCTGTATCTCCCTAGTCCTTGTGCCATCAACCAATGGAAACAGCTTTCCTTTGTCCACCTTATCCAAACCTGTCATCATCTTGTCCACCTCTATCAAATCCATCCCCCTCAATCTCCTTTGCCCCAAGGAGAACAACCCCAGCTTCTCCAACCCCTAACCCTGTCACTAAAATCCCCTGATCCCTGGGACCATTCTGGTCAATCTCCTCTGCACCCCCTCTCAAAGACCCTCACCCCATTCCTAAAGTGTGGTGACCAGAACTGGACACAATACTCAACTTGTGGCCTAACCAGAGCTTTATAAGGGTTTAGCATAACATCCCTGCTGTTTTTTTGTACTCAATACCTCTATTTATGAAGCCCAAGATAACATGTACTTCACTAACTACTCTCTCAATATGATTTGCCAACTTCAAACAGCTATGTCCATGAATCCTCAGGTCCCTCTATGCCTGTACGCTCTTTAGAACTGCGGAGTTAAGTCTATATTGCCTCTCCATATCCTGTCCACCAAAGCGCACCACCTTACGCTTCTGCCTGACCATCCTGTGTCTCCCAAGGCCCAGCCGCCCCTACATGACCCAGTGCCTCTGACCTCCGTGTACTCCCATTCCTCAGCCTCCTCAATGAGTTCCTGGAGCTGGGTCACCACCCACAGCTACCGTCAAGGACCCAGGGTCGCCAACTGTGATTAAACGTATTCCTGGAGATTTCTTCATATGACCTGCCCCCACGCTCCAGCCACTAGTCGGCCAGCACACCCATCTTGTGACATACGGCCTTCCTACGCCAATCGGAAAGCAAAAAGACTCATGACCCAATTGGATGATGCTTGACTGTCAGCCAAGTGGCCTTTCAGCACCCCCATTCAGCATTTTCAATAGTTTTATACCTGGTAAAGAGAAATGTTCACATTTTTTTTGAAAATAACAATTATTTAAATGTCCCGATGATTTTTCTCCAGAGCTGCACACGCCAGTGTCCTGGAGATTGACCTTCAATACATGGAGACTCCAAGGCCGGTCCTGGAATTGGCAAGCCCACCTAGAATGAAGCCCCACCAAGTGTTGCTTGACCTCAGTGCTGCCAAATCCTACCTGTCATGGCTGCTCTTAACTCCTACCTTTCCCCCTCCAGACCAGCTTCTTCCTCCTTTGCCTACTCCCCCTCTTCCCCACTCAGGCATCCTTCCCCTCCCTGGCCCCAACCCCCACTTAACCTGACCCTTAGCCTTACTCTGCACACCAAACCAGTCAGACCCATTCCCCCCGCTCTATCCCTGTGTCCCTCTGAAATACCCTCGGCGCAGCATCAGTCCAATACCCTCTTCCCATCCCATCCCTCCAACCCCACCCTCCCCCAACCCCTGGACCACTTCCACTACCCCAACTCCCACCCTCTAATACTCAATACAGGTTTCTTCCAGTTTCCTAGACCTTGTTAAAAAAATGCTGACGCCGGGAGTGATTTCTTTTTGTTTGTCTTTGACTCTGTCTTGCCAGAGGCCCCCGTGAAAACCTCATGAAGCCCTCACCCACCCACCCCACCTCCCACCCGGGTGGGTGAGGCCGCTCACTGGAAATGTGACATCCTTAGACGATGTCCGCTGAGCCCATGAGTGGAGGACCCACGATGGAAGCCGGAAATCAAAACCAGAAAATGCTGGAAGCAGGCCCGGCGAGAGAAACAGAGTTAACGTTTCGAGTCTGTCTGACTCTTCTTCGGAGCTAAAGAGAAGTAGAAATGTGATGGGTTTTATGCTGTCTCAGAGCGGGTGGAGCAGGGGGAGCCAAGTAGAAGGTCAGGGAGAGGCGGGAGCTCAGGAGTGATTGACAAAGATGTCATGGACCGCAAGACAAAGGGAGTGTTAATGGTAGCGTTAAGGACTAAAGGAGGTGTTGATAGCGGCAGTATGTGTTAACAGCAGACCAAGGGTCAGCGCTCTGTGAGAGCACCACATAGAAACAAGCCGACAGATGGCAGGAGACGCGGGAGGGAGGGGAGCCAGAGGGAGACTTGTAGGCAGACAACAGATGGGCGGAGTGGGTCGAGTGACACAGTGAGACAGGTGGAACACAGGGGGGTGCGGGAGGAGGGGGGGGGGTCTAGTTTTCACTCTCGTGAGCAAGGCTATGGGAGATCGCGGGGCGGTTACCAAAAAAGGATACGCACCCCGGTATGACAATCAGCACCGAGACTGGACGTTTCGACAATGCCCTTGCTGTTCACTGCACAGTGGTAGGGGTGCAGTCCCGAACGTGAACAGCTCTTGCTCACCGGAAGACCGGCCGGCATTAAGACGTGCATTTCGGTGACGCCGGTAACCGGGTAGGGCGGCAGCACCAGCCGCGTCGCCGCAGTCACCCTCCATGAGTCGTGCAAGGCGTAGATGGTCGCCCAGCGTCCACTGTGGTGCCCGTGGTATATAGCGGAGTGAGTAGCGTCGACAACGTTGCCTGCTTTACGTCCGGGGGGGGGGATTGCAGGGATTAGAGGGGCTGAAAGGGCATGGCACGAGGGCGGTAGCAACACCTTCTGGGCATCGAATGGGCGCAAGGACCTAGGGCGGCTCACATGGTGCTTGGCGGCTTAGACCCTAAGAACCGGTTACTGACCAAATCCAGTCAACCCTCGCCCGTTAGTGATAATATCCAACCTTCAAACCATTGGATTCCTGTCCGTCCATCTCCTCTGTTGGGCTGCTTAGAGTGCAAAAAGGGAGCAAACAAGGGTGAAAGCAGACATGAAAATGGAGGCCCATCAGGTGTCCTGTCGATATCGCTGAGGCAATTGGTAACGGACTGTATCCCATCTCTCTTTTTTGCTCCCCTCCACTCCCAACCCCACCCGCTACCCCCCCCGCCACCCCCAACCCCCACCCCCCCACCCCACCCTCCATGCTTCTGGGCAGGTGACCATCTCAGTGGATGGGATTCTGACCACCACGGGTTACACGCAGGAGGACTACACTATGCTGGGCTCCGATGACTTCTTCTACATCGGTGGCAGCCCCAGCACGGCCGACCTCCCAGGATCGCCCGTTAGCAACAACTTCATGGGATGCTTGAAGGACGTAAGTATTGGCAGGCGTCAATTCGGGGTGGGGGGGGGCAGCTCGATCCCTTGCCTGATTCAGCCAGGGGGGTGCGATTCGCAAAAGGGGCACCAACTCATTGAGCTTTAATGCTTTAGTTAATGGTTTGAATAGGCGCTGAGCTCTAACCATTAACCTCAGCGCCTCAGGAGGAGGTAACATGAGTAAGGTTCCTCATTATTACCCTCATCACTTGGGCTAGGAGCAGACTTAGGGGGCATGGGTCGAACGTTCACTTCATGGTCCATCATGGTTGTAGGAGGCCATTCAGCGAGGAGCCGCAGCCGCCTGCAATCTGATTCACGCCTTGCGAAAAGCACTGCTTGTTTTCTCATTGGCTCGCGGGCATGTGGGCATCGCTGCGTTTATTGCCCATCCCTAATTGCCCCCCTCGTTCAGAGGGCTTTTTAAGTGTCGACCCGCATTGCCGTGGGGGCCTGGGAGTCACATGTAGGCCCAGACTGGGTAAGGACGGCAGATTTCCTTCCCCTTAAAAGGGGACGGGTGGATTTTTAACAACAGCCCACAATGGTTTCATGGTCATCATCAGGCTTTTTAACCGAATTGAAATTCCATCATTGGCCATGGTGGGATTTGAACCTGGCAACCACAGAGAATTAGCCGAGGCCTCTGGATGACCAGTCTAGTGGTAATACCACGACACTACCCTAAATCCTCAGGGAAAAGATGACAGCTCCCAGGAGCCCATCCTCACCTCCAGGGACCCCAAAGGAACGTGGCTAGGGTGACGCTGAATTGAGAATGAGTCACCGTTAGACTAGGGGTGGGGTCTTGGCGACTGTCGCCCTGGTTAAACCTCTTTGGGATCCTGTTCCACACTCATATTCACTTCCCATGGGTGTTGCAAAGCTGAGTCCCTCTTTCAGTGTTTGAGGGTCATGGGAGAATAACTGTTTAACTGTACCTGAACAGTTTGGCTGGGTATTGGCAATAAGGGGCAATCTTTTGCCACAGATCTGAATAAGCGCTTGTTTACTAGGTTTCCACGCACTGACGCTAGTCCTTACAAATGCCGGTGAGCTCCAAGACCTTAATGTAATAACTGCTAGAGATCACCAAATTCAGCTTGTTGGCTGATATTTCAGTCACCCGTCTGCTAATTCCTAAAGACCTACCCGGTACGAATTTGAATTCTGAAAGATATTAGTGGGTGTAACATCGATAGGCAGAGTTCCCTCGCTGCTCTCCCAGGCGATGTTCAACCCTAGTGTGTCTCCAAGCCATAAGGCCCCCATGTTCAATTGCCCATCCCTGCAGAGTCAACTGGGGGCTAGCAACTAAGGAGCCATCGTTGGCCTCGGTGTCTACGCCCTCCATCCGCTGGAGTTGAACCTCATTTGACAGCGACTCCTGCATGCGAGCGGGTGCCGGTAAGAGGATCGAGTTCATGAGAACGTTCCAATGAAATTGGGGGCTGGAGTAGGCCATTCAGCCCCTCGAGCCCGCCTCGGCCGTTCAAAACGATTGCGGCTGACCCTCTATCTCAACTCTGCCTTCTCGCGTTATCCCCCTATCCCAAAAATGCCCCCGTCTCTGTCTGAGCTTCCACAGCTCGGCGCGGTCGTGTAAGTTGTCTCTGCTACAGTGCCAATGGCGGGATCAGCCTGCCAACCTATTTTCAAGGCTTACAGGGGCAGAAGGAGGCCCCTTCAGCCCCTCGCACCTATCCCTCTAGTCCGTGAGATCATGCCTGATCGGTATCTCAGCTCCATCCACCTGCCTTGGCTTCATACCACTCGATACCCTGGCCTAGCAAAAATCTAAAAGGCCTGAGGTTTGAAGTTATCGACTGGGCCGGAATCTACGGCTTTGCATCGGGCAGTGTTTCCTAACTTCCCTGAACAGTCTAGCTTAGATTTAAAGGTTGCGTCTTCTTGCCCTGGACTCCCCCCAGCAGCAGAAAAAAGTTTCCCCCCTCTTAACTCCTTTGGGAATCCTTAAAATCCACTATCCAACCATCCCTTAACCCATCTATGTCCCAGGGAATTAGATTTCGAAAAACAGCCCCCCCATAGTTTAAATCTTGCATCTCAAAGGGTAACTTACGTCAGGCACCGACAGTCCGTTAGTAACTGTGGACCACGACGCAGGTACAAGAGAGTAGCTCGGGCGATCGAGGGAATCGCCCGGCCCGACTAAATGCCCCTCTCCCGCGGCTACGTCCGCGGCTGGGTATCCCTGGAGCGGGAGCACGCGGTGGGCGCCATGGGGACTGGGATGTTTTATTGATCACATTTTGGTTTAACGTTTTTAGAGTTTCCTTTACATTTTATCCTTCGTTTTTGTTTTGCAGTTTCCCTTTAAGGGGCCGCTTTTTAATTCGCACCACCCCCCCACCGGATTTTTTTTTATTTGGCTTGACTCAAAAACAGCCACAAGTCAGCGGCTTCGGTGGGGGAGGTGGGGTGAGAGAATAGGACAGGGAAAGATAAAGGACGGCTGCCGGAGATCTCATGGGCTAAAGCTCTCTCCTTTTCCAACAGGTCGTTTACAAGAACAACGACTTCAAACTGGAACTCTCCCGCCTGGCGAAAGAGGGCGACTCCAAAATGAAAGTGCACGGGGACCTGGTTTTCAGGTGCGAGAACGTGGCCGCGCTGGACCCAGTCACCTTCGAGGCCCCCGAGGCCTACATCTCCCTCCCCAAGTGGAACACGAAAAAGACCGGCTCCATCTCCTTCGACTTCTGCACCACCGAGCCCAACGGCCTCCTTCTCTTCAGCCACGGCAAGCCCCAGCACCACAAGGAGGCCCGTGTCGAGCGGGTGCGCAAGGTGGACTACTTTGCCATGGAGCTCCTCGACGGCTTCCTCTTCCTGCTGCTCGACATGGGGTCGGGCGCCATTAAGATCAGGGCCACCAACAAGAAGGTGAACGACGGAGAGTGGTGTCACGTCGATTTCCAGCGAGATGGACGGTCAGGTATGTGTGTGTGTGAGGCCGTGGTGGTGGTGGTGGTAAGGTGGAGTTGTGGCAACTAGGCCTCATCACTCGCACCGGTGCTACTGTCGCTCCCAGCAGCCCCATCTGTGGCCTAAGGAGAGGCGGAGTTTGGGTTTTGGGTGAGGAACCCACCCCCCGATCTACCCCCGACTTTGCAGTCAAGTTTGGGGCCTGCACTGCGGGGATCGGACACCCGACAGTGATGTTCCTCCAATTGGCGGCCAGAGGGGCGCGCTCGCTGTCCGATGGCGGGGCGGGCTCTCGAAGTTGGAGGGCCAGCCAGAGGCCCACCCACCCCCTGCCCCCGCCCACCCCAAACAGCTCACAAAGGAACACCAGCCTGCCAGTATCAGGTAGAGGGTGAGAGCGCCCTCGTCGTGAGGCAATCCCTCAGGGGGCTTTGAAAGCTTTACAGTTGAACGGCTGGACTCAGCGGCCAGGCCGCCCATTGCGGAAGGGCGTCCCTCTCCGCCATTTTTGGCCGCAGCAGGTCAGGAGGGGCAGGTACTCCCCCGAAGGTTAGGCCCCACCCGGCGGGGGAGGCTAGAGAGAGGGCGGCAAATGTGCGGGAGGTCGGGGTTTTCGCCGGAGACGAATCGTGACGCAAGATGCTCGCCCCCCCCCCAACCAGGTTAGCCCAACTCCCGCGTGAACTCAGGCCTCAGGCTCCAAATCGGGCCTGGCACGCGCATCATCGTTTGCGCCGGTTTTAAAGAAGAAATTGCGCTGGAGCCTGGCCCTGTGTGCTAATGCGACTATGCCCCCAGATTTATGCCCCTTTCTAGTCTTTAAGTGAGGAGGGTCCCGAAGTTAAGCTGATTCCTTTAACCGCAGGGAGACCACCAGGCGTGTTTTTTTTAAAAAAAAAACCTTCGAGCGTAATTTTCCCATTTTAGTGGTCGTGATGAAGCTGGACCAGGTACCCCTGCGTGCACATGCAAATCAAAAGGGAAATGTTTTAACGCAAAATCGCTTTTAAAAATAAACGACGGGCTGGATTTTCCCCGCCTTGTCTGCCCCTCGCCCGTGATCGGGCCTTGCCCCGCGATCGGGCCTCGCCCCGCTATTTCAGGCCGGCTGGGCCCATGGACGGGGTGAAAGGGGCGCTCAGGGCCTCGGCGCTGCCTGAGTCGGCGCTGGGAGGGAGGAGGGAGGGCCCAGCGCTGAGGTGTGCCCGCGCGCGATCGGACAGCTCTCCCCGAAGGCACGGGGCCTCCTCAGGGAGCTGAAGGCTTTTTAACACCGAAAATAAACATTTCAAACCTAAGGAAAACACCTCCCCTCACCTGACCCTGTCACGTGTCAAAAATGAGTCATAAAAATGTCTTACTGTCGTTTTTTTTTTCCTTTTAGTCGCTGGTCGAAGCCTCATCCGGGCCCGTGGACGAGGTTTCGCAAAAAAAAAACGCGTAGGCCGCTCGGCCTATTCGCCCGCCCGCCCGCCCACCCGCCGTAAGGTTGGACGGGCAGCGAGAAGTTCGATTTGATTAAGTTGATTAAGGGCCTCAATGGGCCTCTTAGCCGTCGGTGGGCGAGTTACCGCCTCTCCCCCGCGCCCGCCGACCGGACGATCGGGTTTGCGCCCCGGACTGTCCCGAGGAGCAAGTCCGACCTTCAGCGCGAAGTCGGGGAGAGGGATGTGGCAGCGAATTCAGGGCAAGCCCTGTTTTGCTGGCGTGGCGGGGGGGGGAGGTGGCGATGCCTCAAGTAGCCGATAGGCCCCGCTTTGTGCACATGCAAAAGGGGGCCCCACAAAACCCCGATGGGAAGGCGGGGGGGGGTGGGGGGTGCGATGAGGAGGCCGATCGCCTCACCGGGGAACCGGCGAGCTGCTCCGAAGGCGGAGGGGGAGAGGCCGCATCGCTTGACCGGTAATCCCGGGGATCGGCACTTCGGAGGCGGAATCTTCCGGTCCCGCCTGGTCGGGCGGGCATGGAGTGGGCAGGGGGGTAGCTTAATTTTTGGGGGCGAGGCCATAAATCAGTTTCCTGGTGTCGGTGGGGGGCGGACTGTGGGAATTCTGTTCCCGGGGGATTTAAAGGCGGGTGGGGCTTCCCGGTGGAACCAGGTCGGGAAGCCCCCTTTCCACACGGGTTAGCCCGACGCGCGCGCTGATTAAAAGGCCACCCCGCCTCACCTCGCCCACCCCCATCCCCCACCACCCCCCGGCCAAGTTAAGCTCCCCCGCCATCGGGAAATTGGAGCGTTCGCTTTTACGACTGTCCGTAAGTGGTGTTCAGCTCATCCCTAGTTGCCCGTGAGAAGGGAGGCTAAGGCGGGCAAGGAGGGCGGGAGGCCCTTTAAACATGGGCGCCCGGGCCTTTGGCCCCCCCCCCCAATGAGGTAATGGGGTGGGGTGCGGGGTGGGGAAGGGGCGACTTTCTGCCCCCGCCCTTCCCCCCGCCCCCGCCACGCGCCACGGGGTTCACCGCGCTGCACACCGATGCAGGAGTAACGGGGTGAACGGCGCAAGGTCGCCGTGTGTTCGGCTGTAGTGCCCCAGTTCAGGCCCGGCCAGCGTGAAACAGGTGCGGCAGCCCTCAGCGCTGCCCCTGTTGGAGGGGAGGAGGACCAGCGCGCAGGTTCATGTACCCGCGCGGGTACGCGCTGGTAAAGCCCCGAGGCACGGAGCTGCCTCAGGGAGTTGACGGTACAAACAGTGAAAAATAAAGAATGATTAAGCATTATGAAACGCGCCCCCCCCCTCGTGTGTGACTCTGTCACATGATCAGGGGCATGTCCTTCATGAAAGGTAAAAAATAATTTTTATTTTATTTTCAATTGCCGTTGGAAACCTCATCCCGCCCGTGGATGAGGTTCCCTCCAAAGTGCCCAAAAGGCCACTTGGCCTTTTCGCCAGACCCGCCGACCGGGAGATGTCCAAGGGCAGTGAAAAAAAATGACACTTAATCGGGGCTTTAATGGCCTTCACGGGCCTTTTACCCACCGACCGAAATATCGCCCGAACGCGCGATGACATTGGGACGCTCACCCGACGTCAGCTCACGTCGTTTATGCTCGCTCAGGTCGGGGGCGCGCCCGACCCGACGAGGGTCGTGTTCTGGCCGTGAGTTCAAATCTCACCTCGGCTGCAGGGAGTTTAAAAATTCAATCCATTCGCTAGAGCCAGGATTTTAAAACAAAAATTAAAGATTGGCGTTGGCGGCCATGAAACTATCAGGTTGCTATTGTCCTTTTCTTCGGAGCTGCCCTGGTCCTTACCCGGTCTGGGCCTACCTGTGACCCCAGACCCACAGCAACGTGGTTGACTCTTAACTGCCCCCCTGAAAATGGTCCAGGGAGCCCATTCAGTCACCGAGGAGCGGGCAGTTCGACAACACCTTCTTAAGGGATGGTCAATAAGTGAGGTTCAGTGCCACCCACACGCCGTGAATGAGTAATTAGAAATGACGGAGTCACTTGGAAAATAACTTGGACCGCGGCTGTCTGAGGGAAAGCAGCAGGGGATGGAGTAAGGGACAGGGTTACCTGGGTAGGACGGACAGGTCAGAGAGAGCCAACTTGTCCATAAGAGCTGAGAGCGCAGAACGCCCTAGTCACGGTGAACCGATGAGGATCGGAAGGAGACATTTTTAAGCATGGAATTGGCACAGTGAACTCCAGGTTGCCCCACTTCGTGCTCCCAAATAGCGAAATTGTCCTCCCAGTGTAGTTTTTTTGGTCACTTTTGCTCTTTGCACTTGTTGCCCCATCTCTTGTCCATGATGGGGCGGTAGGTGAACAAGGACATTCCTTGCATTGGCGTTCCCATGGTAGTGTAGAGACGCAGCGATGATTAAGGGGGCAGCATTACATGCCCAAGTGAGGGATGGCGTGCGCCTTTGATGAGGGCACTTGGAGACGCTCGCTCTCCTGGGTGGTAGGAGTGACAGCGAGAGGCGAGTTGGAGTAACCTCATTAAACTGGTGTCATGCTGTATCCTGTAGAACATGCACGCAGCGGTCAAAGTGTGCCGGTAATGGAGGGCATGGATATTGGTTACAGTAGCACAAGGGGAGGCGATGGCGTAGTGGTATTGTTGTTGGACTGGTAATCCAGAGATCCAGGGTAATGCTCTGGGGACCGGAGTTTTGACGGGCAGATGGTGGAACGTTAATCCAATAAATAGCTGGAATTAGAAGTCTAATGATGACCATGAAACCAGTGTCAATTGTTGTTGAGCCCACCTGGTTCACTAATGTCCCCTTTAGGGAAGGAAATCTGCCGTCCTTACCCGGTCTGGGCCTACATGTGACTCCAGACCCCACAGCAATGTGGTTGACTCTTAAGTGCCCTCTGAACAAGGGCAATTAGGGATGGGCAATAAAATGCTGGCCTACTGCCAGTGACGCCCACACCCCATGAATAAATAAAAAAAAAGGAATAGCTCAACAAGCTTCTCTGTCCTTAACATAAGAGTAGTAGGCCTTTGGGCCCCTCAAGCCCTCATCGCTCTTCAACAAGGGCAGCTTATGCATTGCTCCTGTTGCCATGGTGCTGACAATGGCTTGACCAGGTAAGCTCTTGGCCAGCAGTGACCCCCCCTCCACAGTTGTTGCCGAAGGGGCACTGGGTGAGGGTGGCACCATTCAAATGACACCATCTGTCTCTTCGGGGTGGCCATGACCTGTCGCTTGGGTGAGGTGAACGTTACCTGGACACTTGTCAGGCCGGGCCTGGGCATTATTCCGGTCCTCCTGAAGCCTCACTCCTAGAGGTGTTGTGAATGGAGCTGACAACTGAAGAATCTCTTTTAAAAAATGCCTTGAGTGCTGTAAGATGCAGGGCTATGGGCCGGGTGCAGGAAGGTGGGGTTAGTAAGGGCGCCTGGGTGTCCTCGGGCTGGCATGGACAAGATGGGCCGAATGGCCTCCTTCTGTGCTGTAACTTTCCTATGGTTCTAATCGTCAGCGAAAAGGCCGGCTGGAACAGCGGAGGGAAGGTCATTTGGTCAGGTGGCTGAAGATGGTTGGGCCTAGGACAGTAGAGCAACTCCTGCAGCAATGTCCCGGGCCATTTGATGATTGACCTCCAACAACCATAACCACCTTCCGTTGAGTCAGGTATGATGCCAATCACTGGGGCATTTACCCTTTGACCCCCCCCCTCCTCTCACATTGTTCTGGGCTAAGGCCTTTTGGTCCCAGTTGAATGCTGAGGGACACAATTTGGCACTTAGCTCTCGTGACCAGGGCTCAATTAGATATGGAGCAAAGCGGCTCTGGCAGAACCCAAACTGAGCACCAGTGAGCAAATTCTTAAAGATCCTAGTAAATAAGAACACTTTGATCAACCTTTAATGATCTTAAATGAAGTAAAGCGTCTGAACAGGCTTTGCAGAGAGGCAAATGAAGGAGAACGAAGGGAGGTTTGCCAACGTGTCGTTGGACACGTAGTCTTACAGGAGGTTTTTGATAAGTGGGAAGAGAGACTGGAAGGTGGAGAGGCTTCGGAGTATTGAAGGGACAAGCGGCTGGAACATTGGGATGGAGTTTGTGGGACCGCTCCTCAAAGTCCTTCTGAATTGGGGAAGGGATGCGGTGGGTGGGGAGGTGGGGAGGAATCACTGAGGAATGTGACCGTGTGTTCGCGGGATGGCCGATCAGTCTGAGCCCGCGTTAGCGACACCGCAGACCATTAGACCATAAGACGTAGGAGCAGAAGTAGGCCATTCGGCCCATCGAGTCTGCTCCGACGCACCCAGGCTCCCTCAGTAGCTGCCGACTTCCGCTGTCCGGAGAACGGGCTCTGACTCCCACCATTGCCCCTCACAGCTGTAGGAACAAGAGGAGGCCATTCAGCCCCTCGAGCCTGTTCCACTATTCAATGAGATCAGGGCTGATCTGCGAGCTGTCTCCATATCGCCGCTGTTTCGCCTTGAGTTCGGGGTCGAGATGGGGCTTCTTTAGGGTGTGCCTGTTACCCTAAGAATGCTGCCACAGACTGTTATCCACAAAACCCATTCCTGTTTACTTACAGATGTATATTCATCTCAGCAACTCCACACGAGGTCACATATCTGCTTCCCATCAGAACGCAATCTCTTAGTCATGTGACATTGCGCCATAGTTACATCATCAGTATCAGGTAGTCCTGATGTTAACCCTTTACTCGACACCCACCTTTGTCCCATATCCCTTAATACCTTTGGCTAACAAAAATTAGCAATGAATGCGCCTCTTAACTCTGTTTCTCTCTCCACAGATGCTGCCTGACTTGCGGACTATTTGCAACATTATCTATTTATTTCTCATTTCCAGCGTCCAGAGTAGTTTGCGTTAATGCGCGAATTTATACAGAGCCGTTCATGACTACAGGATGTCCCAAAGCTGCTCCCAGCCAATTAGTTACTTTTTAAGCCACTGTTGTCAGAGATTTGCGCACAGCAAGCTCCCACAAACAGCAATCGCATAATGACCCAGATAGTCTGTTGTTGACTGAGAGGTGAATATTGGGAGCTCCACTGTTCTTCGTTGAAATAGTGGCCATTGTATTTTTTCCCATCCACCTGAGAAGGCAAACACGGCTTCAGTTAATGCCTCATCTGAAATATGGCACCTCTGACAGTGCAGCATTCCCTCAGTACTGACCCTCTGACAGTGCAGCATTCCCTCAGTACTGACCCTCTGACAGTGCAGCACTCCCTCGGTACTGACCCTCTGACAGTGCAGCACTCCCTCAGTGCTGACCCTCCGACAGTGCAGCACTCCCTCGGTACTGACCCTCTGACAGTGCAGCACTCCCTCAGCACTGACCCTCTGACAGTGCAGCATTCCCTCAGTACTGACCCTCCGACAGTGCAGCACTCCCTCAGTACTGACCCTCTGACAGTGCAGCATTCCCTCAGTACTGACCCTCCGACAGTGCAGAACTCCCTCAGTACTGACCCTCCGACAGTGCAGAACTCCCTCAGTACTGACCCTCCGACAGTGCGGCACACCCTCAGTACTAACCCTCTGACAGTGCAGCACTCCCTCAGTACTGACCCTCTGACAGTGCAGCACTCCCTCAGTACTGACCCTCTGACAGTGCAGCATTCCCTCAGTACTGACCCTCCGACAGTGCAGAACTCCCTCAGTACTGACCCTCCAACAGTGCAGAACTCCCTCAGTACTGACCCTCCGACAGTGCGGCACACCCTCAGTACTAACCCTCTGACAGTGCAGCACTCCCTCAGTACTGACCCTCTGACAGTGCAGCACTCCCTCAGTACTGACCCTCCGACAGTGCAGCACTCCCTCAGTACTGACCCTCCGACTGTGCAGCACTCCCTCAGTACTGACTCTCCGACAGTGCGGCACTCCCTCAGTACTGACCCTCTGACACTCCCTCAGTACTGACCCTCCGACTGTGCAGCACTCCTTCAGTACTGACTCTCCGATAGTGTGGCACATCCTCAGCACTGACTCTCCGACAGTGCAGCACTCCCTCAGTGCTGACCCTCCAACAGTGCAGCACTCCCTCAGCACTGACCCTCCAACAGTGCAGCACTCCCTCAGCACTGACCCTCTGACAGTACAGCACTCACCCTCCGACAGTGCGGCACTCCCTCAGTACTGACCCTCCGACAGTGCGGCACTCCCTCAGTACTGACCCTCCGACAGTGCGGAACTCCCTCAGCACTGACCCTCCGACAGTGCCGCACTCCCTCAGCATTGACCCTCCCACAGTGCCGCACTCCCTCAGCACCGCAGTAGGAATGCCAGCCTAGATTCCCAAATCAGAGGCGTGAGTGCGACAAGTTGAGCCACAGCTGAAACAATCGATTTCTCACAGATTTCTTTAATTCCAGCCATGGTAGGATTTGAACTCACATCTCCATGTCAGCACCCCAGATCTCTGGAATACTAGTGCAGCACCAACACCACTGTGCTCCCCTATCCAGGTGCCAGTGTGACTCCATGTGAGGAGGTTCAGTACAAACCCATGAGGGGTCTGGACAAAGTAGATAGGGAGAAACCGCTCCCTTGTGACAGAGAAGGGTAGAGAACCAGAGGGTGCAGAACTAAGGGGAATGGTGAAAGAGCCAAAGGCGACATGAGGATAAGCTTTGTCACTTAGCGAGTGGTTAGGACCTGGAGTGCACTGCCTGAGAGTGTGGTGGAGGCAGGTTCAATCATGGTTTCCGAAAGGGAACTGGATAATTACCTGGAGAGAGAAAAAGTGCAGCGCTACAGGGTAAAGGCAGGAGCGTTGTTACATATTGTTTGCATTAACTGTAAATATCTGACAAGGAACGAATTAGCTATGTACTAATCGGTATGTGTAAGTGTTCCAGGGGGCCACATTTCACGGCTGCGCTTGAGACCGACGTGATGTGTAACGGAACTGGTTCAAACCGGTCCTTCGTGTGTACAAGGCAGCGTGGCAACAGTAAACATAAATAGTCCTGATCTTTCACAACAAAAATAAAAATAGCTGGAAAAACTCAGCAGGTCCAACAGCATCTGCGGAGAGGAACACAGTTAACGTTTCGAGTCCGTATGACTCTTCATCAGAACTGAGGAAAAATAGAGAAGGGGTGAAATATAAGCTGGTTTGAGGGGGGGTGGGACAGGTAGAGCTGGATAGAGGGCCAGTGATAGGTGGAGATAACCAAAAGATGTCACAGACAAAAGGACAAAGAGGTGTTGACGGTGGTGATATTAGCTAAAGGAGATACATTAAGGGTAGAAAGCAGGACGAGCAAGGTACAGATAGCCCTAGTGGGGGTGGGGTAGGGGGGGAAGGGATCGAAATGGTCTAAAAGGTAGAGATAAAACAATGGATGGAAATACATTTAAAAATAATAGAAATAGGTGGGGGAAAAAAATTGTTAGAGAAAAGGGGGATCGGAATGGTGGAGGGAGTTCATGATCTGAAGTTGTTGATCTTTCCCAGTTTAAGGTGTGATTATTTCCTTTTATTCTGGGCCAGCATGAATTGCCCATCCCTAATTACCCCCTTGAGAGCTGAGTGGCTCGCTAGGCCATTTAAGAGTCAACCATCATCCTGTGGGGCCTGGAGTCACGTGTAGGCCCAAACCGGGTAAGGAGGGCAGATTTCCTTCCCCCAAAAAGGGGGCATTAGTGAACCAGATGGGGTTTTTTTTTTACGCCAATCGACAGTGGTTTCGCCATTAGACTTTTAATTCCAGATTTTTCTATTGAATTCAAATTCACCATCGGCCGTGGTGGGATTTGAACTCAGGGACCCCGCCCCCGCCAGAGCATTAACCTGGGTCTCTCTGGAGTACAAGTCCGGTGACCTGTAGGCTATGGGGCCGAGCGCTGGTAAATGGGGTTAGGCAGGTAGGTCAGGTGTTTCTCACGTGTCGGCGCGGACTCGATGGGCCGAAGGGCCTCTTCTGCACCGTGAGATTCTGTGTAACGATCCCACAGCCCCACTGCCTCCCCTAAATTATTACCAACGTCAGGGGGTCCAGAGCGCCACAGGGACGCGGAGCAGGCGTGGGATGGGCTACCAGGGAGCGGGCGCGGGCGCCAGCGGCCCTGCCCTTTGCTGTCGGCCGCCCCCCCACTTCGTGACCTCGATGCTCTTGCTGCCCCTGCAGGGTCGATATCGGTGAACAGCCGCCACTTCCCGTTCGTCGCCAACGGCGAGAGCGAGATCCTGGACCTGGACAGCGACATGTACCTGGGCGGGCTGCCCGACCACAAGCTGGACCTGCTGCCACCCCCCGAGCTCTGGTCGGCCTTCCTCCGCTACGGCTACGTGGGCTGCGTGCGGGACCTCTTCATTGACGGCCAGAGTCGGGACGTCAGGCGCCTGGCCGAGATCCAGAACATGGGCGGGGTCAGCGGCTTCTGCTCCCGGGAGACCTTGAAGCAGTGCAGCATGGCCCCCTGCCACAACGGGGGCCACTGCCGGGAAGGCTGGAACCGGTACATCTGCGACTGCACCGGGACCGGCTACTTTGGGAAGAACTGCGAGACAGGTGGGTGCTGGAATCCGACCGGAGAGGGCACTGGGAGGGAAGTAAGGGAGGGGGTAGTAGATCGGTGGGTGGGGAGGCGGTGGGGGTTGGTGGGGGGAAAGATGGGGCCGAGAGGGGCAGCAGCGTGGGCGCGATGGGCTGAATGACCTCCTTCTGTGCCGCATTGGCTCCCAGTTGAGCTACGTCTTGAGTTGTTTCCAAATCCCCTCGGCCGCCTCGCTCCTCCCTGTCTCTTTGCAAAAAATAATACCTGGCTGGGCCAGAACCTCTTGCCCGTCCCTAATTGCCCCTTGAGAAGGCGGCGGCGGGACTGAGCCGCTGCAGTGGGCTCCGGCATCTTGCGCGTCTGCCCCCCCAACCCCCGATTTCCCATCGCCCCGCCATTGGGCGGCCGGGCCTTCAGCTGCCTTTGACCTAAGCTCTGGAATTCCCCTCCCCTAAACCTCTCCGCCTCCCCCTCCTCCTTTAAGACGCTCCTTAAAACCGACCTCTTTGACCGAGCTTTTGGTCGCCTGTCCCTAAATATCTCCTCATGTGGCTCAGTGGGTGGTGGGGTGTTCAAATTCTGTTTGACAATTGCTCCACTGCCTGGGGACATTTAGCTACATCAGAGCTGCTGTATCAGTCTAAGTTGTTAACTGAGGCGTAATTACTGACCAGGGCACCAGGGACATCTACCCTGTTCTTTTTCCAATGGTGGGACTTTTTTTATATGTGTCTGAGAGAACCGATTGTCACCTATGCACTTCGCATTGGAAAGGCATCCATGTTCTCAGCCTTGCCTTGTTACCTCCAAACCTCGTAGCCTCCCCTGTCATTTTACAGCTTATCTACTCAATCGCAGGGCTTGGGTATCGCTGGCAAGGCCGTCCTTCACTAATTGCCCTTAAAAAAGACCTGGTGAGGCAGCTCCTTAAACCCACTGCAGGTGGGTTTGATGGTTGACTGAAGTATACAAGACCCTGAACGGCCTTGAACAAAGTGGAGGTGGAAAGGATGTCCCCTCTTGTGGGTGTGTCCAGAACTAGGAGGTCACTGTTTTAAAATTAGGGGGTCGCCCTTTTAGGACGGAGATGAGGAGAATTTTTTTCTCTCAGAGGGTCGTGCGACTTTGGAACTCTCTGCCTCAGAAGGCGGTGGAGGTGGGGGTCACTGAATATTTTGAAGGCGGAGGTAGATAGATTCTTAAACAAGTATTGAAAATGCCGGAAAAACTCAGCATCTGCGGAGATAAAGACAGAGTTAATGTTTCGAGTCCTTCAGAGCTACATCGTTAGGCAAGGGAAGCAAAGATTATCGGAGTGGGGTGGGCAGACGGGAATGCACTCATCCAGGCAAGTGGGGAGTATTCCATCACGCTCCTGACTTGTGCCTTGTCGATGGTGGACAGGCTTTGGGGAGTCAGGAGGTGAGTTAATTGTCACAGGATTCCCAGCCTCTGACCTGCTCTTGGAGCCACAGCGTCCATAAGGCTGGTCCAGTTCCATTTCTGGTCAATGGCCAGCTCTTGGAAGGATGCCTCATTTTGTCATCTTCGGCCTGGGTGGCTCGGAGGGGAACTCCTGGGCCCCCTCTGTCAAGCCGACCAGCAGGCCCCATGAAGGGTACATTAGCACAGTCTTCGTCACGCCGCACGCCTGCTCTTTGTTGCTTTCCAGAAGGGACTGTCCTGAGCTATGACGGAAGCATGTACATGAAGATCATGATGCCGACAGTCATGCACACAGAAGCCGAGGACATATCCGTGCGTTTCATGTCCCAGCGCGCGTATGGATTACTCATGGCGACAACCTCCAAGGACTCAGCGGACACGCTGAGGCTCGAACTGGACGGAGGACGGGTCAAGCTCACGGTCAACTTAGGTAACCTTCTCTCTCTCTCTCTCTTTCTCTACTGCCCGGTATTGATTAATGACCAGCCATTTTTTTGTTTTAAACGAGTAGAGTCCGGTTCCTCGCAGCTGGGTTGGCTCCTCAGCGCAAGGTCTATCCATTCAACTGCAAATGCGTCAAGGGAGAGTCGCGGGATGTGAAAACGACCGGGCCTGTGCCCACCGGGAAGAGCGTTGGGTGGCATCCAGCCAAGGCGGGCGCCACATTGCTGGCGTGTTCCCCATTCCCCGGCCTAGGTTTGGGCGGCGGTGCAGGATAGGGTCGCCGACGCTCCAGGATTGGCCTGGAGCCTCCAGGGATTGAAGGTCAATCTCCTGCCGGAGAGAAAATCGTCGGGGTGGTTTTTTTTATTTCTTGGTTATTTTCTTTGGACGTTTCTCTTCACCAGATACAAAAATATTTAAAGTGGCGGAGGGTAGTGGTGGTTGGCGGGGTTGGGAAAAGGCTGTTTGGGCAGACAGTCATCCAATCGGGTCAGGAGTCTTTTTGCTTTCCGATTGGCGTAGGAAAGGGTTGGCCGACTAATGGCTGGAGTGCGTGAGGGAGGGCGAGAGTCATGGGAGGAAGCCCTCCGGGAGGGCTTTTGAGCACCAGTTGGGCGACGCTAGCGTGGACACCGCCACTGTTCCACAGCGAGGGCGGATACACACGGTGCCACCCGTCGGCTTGGACCGCTGGCGCCAGGGGACGGGGCGGTGAGGGAGCCGCGCCGCTGAACGGACGGCAGGGCTCGTTCGGCTTGGGGCACCCCCCCTGGTTCAAGCTCTTGACAGCCAGCCCAGGTTTGACCACCGCGCGACGACAGCGGTCTGAATGGATAAATCTGGAACCGACCCCGCGCCACAGCTTACAAAATGTCTCACTCCGCCCCATCTTTTGACAGCCCCCGCACCTCCCTCCCGGACGTTTTACCCTTCCCTGCTTCCCGTCCCCTGCCTCCTGCCCCTGGCTCGCTTGACCCTTTCATTTCATCCCCCAACAAACCCACCTCTGTGTTTTTATTTCCCTTTCTCTCTCTCTCTCCCTCTCTCTCGCTCTCTCTCTCCCTTTTTAACACTATATTCAATAAGAGCGTCTGCCTCACAGTAAAAAGCAGCGAGGAGGCATGACTTGTTTCCATGGTTACCGCCAGTGCCCGTCTCCGGAGTCATAAAAGGACATTGTCTGTCACAATTCGAGCGAGCATTGTTGTAAGCCCCCCACCCCCCACAACCCCACAAGCGTCTGACTCAAAATTCCAGCATTAATTCGCCTCGGAAAAATAGCAAAATGTTCAACCAAAAATAAAACGTCATCGATTGAGTATTAAAATGCTGTGGGGGTTTATTTCCCCCTCTCCAACCCCTCTGTCTCCTTCACAAACCGCACGGTTGGGGTTGGCAGAATAATGACCTTGATCCTAGGGACAGGACATTTCATCCTTGGCTGAGTTCAATCACTGCCTAGGGACGGGAGCAACATAGAAGCGGCTGCCTCTTTGCAAACCGGTTGTTGGAAGGCTCGGGGGGAGCTGGGGGTGGGTGGGAGGGGCGGTGGTGGGTGGTGGTGGGGGTGTTGGGGTGCGGGGGTAAGGGTTTGGAAACACGGCAGGCAGAGAGCGTGCGGGGAGGAGCTGGATGGAGATAGAATGCTTCACGACGGCTGCCCTGCCAAGTGAGAGTGACCATGTTGGAGATGGCTTGACGTCGGGCGCCATCACATGGGGGAGACTTCCCAACGCCACAGTCCGTGTCCAACTGAAGTCACGGAGAAGCTTTCCGTGCCGCAGGACTACAGCGATTGGGTCGGCTGTAAAGAGAGAGATAACTTGCCCCCTGGAACGAGGGAGTCCGGTCAGCCATGGGTCAAGGGTCCAATTCAGCCGGCCATCCGCTTTGGGGTCATGGAGTAGGCGTTCACCTAAAATGTGAAGGGACTCCAGTCCACGATGGGATATTGAACAGGGAAAAACATGGAGGGGAAGTCGTGTGGCGCAGAGGGCGGTGCACCCGCCTCTGGGCCAGAAACTCCAGGTTCCAGTCCCAATCCAGGTTCCAGTCCCAATCCAGGTTCCAGTCCCTCTCCAGGTTCCAGTCCCACTCCGGGTTCCAGACCCACTCCGGTTTAGAGACCCACTCCGGGTTCCAGTCCCTCTCCAGGTTCAGTCCCACTCCAGGTTCCAGTCTCACTCCAGGTTCCAGTCCCACTCCAGGTTCCAGTCCCACTCCAGGTTCCAGTCCCTCTCCAGGTTCCAGTCTCACTCCAGGTTCCAGTCTCACTCCAGGTTCCAGTCTCACTTCAGGTTCCAGTCTCACTCCAGGTTCCAGTCCCACTCCAGGTTCCAGTCTCACCCCAGGATCCAGTCACACTCCAGGTTCCAGTCTCACTCCAGGTACCAGTCTCACTCCAGGTTCCAGTCCCACTCCAGGTTCCAGTCTCACACCAGGTTCCAGACCCACTCCAGGTTCCATTCACACTCCAGGCTCCAGTCCCTCTCCAGGTTCCAGTCCCACTCCGGGTTCCAGACCCACTCCGGTTTAGAGACCCACTCCGGGTTCCAGTCCCTCTCCAGGTTCAGTCCCACTCCAGGTTCCTGTCTCACTCCAGGTTCCAGTCCCACTCCAGGTTCCAGTCCGACACCAGGTTGCAGTCCCACTCCTGGTTGCAGTCCCACTCCAGGTTCCAGTCTCACTCCAGTTTCCAGTCCTTCTCAAGGTTCCAGTCCCACTCCAGTTTCTAGTCCCACTCCAGGTTCCAGTCCCACTCCAGGTTCCAGTCCCTCTCCAGGTTCCAGTCTCACTCCTGGTTCCAGTCCCACATCAGGTTCTAGTCTCACTCCAGGTTCCAGTCTCACTCCAGGTTCCAGTCGCACTCCAGGTTCCAGACCCACTCCAGGTCCCAGTCTCACTCCAGGTTTCAGTCTCACTCCAGGTTCCAGTCTCACTCCAGGTTCCAGTCCCACTCGAGTTTCGTGTCCCACTCCAGGTTCCAGTCCCACTCCAGGTTCCAGTCCCACTCCAGGTTCCAGTCCCTCTCCAGGTTCCAGTCCGAGTCCAGTTTCGACTCCCACTCCAGGTTCCAGTCCCACTCCAGGTTCCAGTCCCACTCCAGGTTCCATTCCCACTCCAGGGTCCAGTCTCACTCCAGGTTCCAATCTCACTCCAGTTTCCAGTCCCACTCCAGGTTCCATTCTCACTCCAGGTTCCAGTCCCACTCCAGTTTCCAGTCCCACTCCCGGTTCCAGTCCAATTCCAGTTTCCAGTCCCTCTCCAGGTTCCAGTCCCTCTCCAGGTTCCAGTCCCACTCCAGGTTTCAGTCCCACTCCAGGCTCGAGTCTCACTCCAGGTTCCAGTCCCACTCCAGGTTCGTGTCTGACTCCAGTTTCGACTCCCACTCCAGGTTCGACTCCCACTCCAGGTTCCAGTCTCACTCCAGGTTCCAGTCTCACTCCAGGTTCCAGTCCCACTCCAACTTCCAGTCCCACTCCAGTTTCCAGTCGCACTCCAGGTTCGTGACTCACTCCAGGTTCGACTTCCACTCCAGTTTCCAGTCTCAATCCAGATTCCAATCCCACTCCAGGTACCAGTCTCACTCTAGGATCCAGTCGCTCTCCAGGTTCAAGCCCCACTCCAGGTTCCAGTCCCACTCCAGGTTCCAATCTTACTCCAGGTTCCAGTACCTCTCCTGGTTCCAGTCCCACTCCGGGTTCCAGTCCCACTCCAGCTTCCAGTCTCACTCCAGGTTCCAGTCCCACTCCAGTTTCCAGTACCTCTCCTGGTTCCAGTCCCACTCCGGGTTCCAGTCCCACTCCAGGTTCCAGTCCCTCTCCAGGTTCAGTCCCACTCCAGGTTCCTGTCTCACTCCAGGTTCCAGTCCCACTCCAGGTTCCAGTCCGACACCAGGTTGCAGTCCCACTCCAGGTTCCAGTCTCACTCCAGTTTCCAGTCCTTCTCAAGGTTCCAGTCCCACTCCAGTTTCTAGTCCCACTCCAGGTTCCAGTCCCACTCCAGGTTCCAGTCCCTCTCCAGGTTCCAGTCTCACTCCTGGTTCCAGTCCCACATCAGGTTCTAGTCTCACTCCAGGTTCCAGTCTCACTCCAGGTTCCAGTCGCACTCCAGGTTCCAGTCCCACTCCAGGTCCCAGTCTCACTCCAGGTTTCAGTCTCACTCCAGGTTCCAGTCTCACTCCAGGTTCCAGTCCCACTCGAGTTTCGTGTCCCACTCCAGGTTCCAGTCCCACTCCAGGTTCCAGTCCCACTCCAGGTTCCAGTCCCTCTCCAGGTTCCAGTCCGAGTCCAGTTTCGACTCCCACTCCAGGTTCCAGTCCCACTCCAGGTTCCAGTCCCACTCCAGGTTCCATTCCCACTCCAGGTTCCATTCTCACTCCAGGTTCCAGTCCCACTCCAGTTTCCAGTCCCACTCCCGGTTCCAGTCCAATTCCAGTTTCCAGCCCCTCTCCAGGTTCCAGTCCCTCTCCAGGTTCCAGTCCCACTCCAGGTTCCAGTCCCACTCCAGGTTTCAGTCCCACTCCAGGCTCGAGTCTCACTCCAGGTTCCAGTCCCACTCCAGGTTCGTGTCTGACTCCAGTTTCGACTCCCACTCCAGGTTCGACTCCCACTCCAGGTTCCAGTCTCACTCCAGGTTCCAGTCTCACTCCAGGTTCCAGTCCCACTCCAACTTCCAGTCCCACTCCAGGTTCCAGTCGCACTCCAGGTTCGTGACTCACTCCAGGTTCGACTTCCACTCCAGTTTCCAGTCTCAATCCAGATTCCAATCCCACTCCAGGTACCAGTCTCACTCTAGGATCCAGTCGCTCTCCAGGTTCAAGCCCCACTCCAGGTTCCAGTCCCACTCCAGGTTCCAATCTTACTCCAGGTTCCAGTCCCACTCCAGGATCCAGTCCCTCTCCAGGTTCCAGTCTCACTCTAGGTTCCAGTACCTCTCCTGGTTCCAGTCCCACTCCGGGTTCCAGTCCCACTCCAGCTTCCAGTCTCACTCCAGGTTCCAGTCCCACTCCAGTTTCCAGTACCTCTCCTGGTTCCAGTCCCACTCCGGGTTCCAGTCCCACTCCAGGTTCCTGGCCCTCTCCAGGCTCCAGGCCCTCTCCAGGTTCCAGTCCCACTCCAGGTTCCAGTCCCACTCCAGGTTCCAATCTCACTCCAGGTTCTAGTCCAACGCCAGGTTCAAGTCCCACTCCAGGTTCCAGTCTCACTCCAGGTTCCACTACCACTCCAGGTTCCAGTCCCACTCCAGGTTCCAGTCTCACTCCAGGTTCCAGTCCCACTCCAGTAACCAGTTCCACTCCATTTTCCAGTCCCACTCCAGATTACAGTCCCACTCCTGGTTCCAGTCCGACTTCAGGTTCCAATCCCACTCCAGGTTCCAGTCTCACTCCAGTTTCCACTCCCTCTCAAGGTTCCAGTCCCACTCCAGTTTCCAGTCCCACTCCAGGTTCCAGTCCCAATCCTGATTCCAGTCTCACTCCAGGTTCCAGTCCCACTCCAGGTTCCAGAACCTCTCCAGGTTCCAGTCTCACTCCTGGTTCCAGTCCCACTTCAGGTTCCAGTCTCACTCCAGGTTCCAGTCTCACTCCAGGTTCCAGTCTCACTCCATGTTCCAGTCCCACTCCAGGTTCCAGTCTCACTCCAGGTTTATGTCTCACTCCAGGTTCCAGTCTCACTCCAGGTTCTTGTCCCACTCGAGGTTCGAGTCCCACTCCAGGTTCGAGTCCCACTCCAGGTTCCAGTCCCACTCCAGGTTCCAGTCCCTCTCCAGGTTCCAGTCCGAGTCCAGTTTCGACTCCCACTCCAGGATCCAGTCCCACTCCAGGTTCCAGTCCCATTCCAGGTTCCAGTCCCACTCCAGGTTCCATTCCCAATCCAGGTTCCAGTCTCACTCCAGGTTCCAGTCCCACTCCAGGTTCCAGCACCACTCCAGGTTCCATTCACACTCCAGGTTCCAGTCCCACTCCAGTTTCCAGTCCCACTCCAGGTTCCAGTCCAACTCCAGGTTCCAGCCCCTCTCAAGGTTCCAGTCCCTCTCCAGGGTCCAGTCCCACTCCAGGTTTCAGTCCCACTCCAGGCTCGAGTCTCACTCCAGGTTCCAATACCACTCCAGGTTCCAGTCCCACTCCAGGTTCGTGTCTGACTCCAGGTTCCAGTCTCACTCCAGGTTCCAGTCCCACTCCAACTTCCAGTCCCACTCCAGGGTCCAGTCCCACTCCAGGTTCGTGTCTCACTCCAGGTTCGACTTCCACTCCAGGTTCCAGTCTCACTCCAGATTCCAATCCCACTCCAGGTTCCAGTCTCACTCCAGGATCCAGTCGCTCTCCAGGTTCCAGCCCCACTCCAGGTTCCAGGCCCACTCCAGGTTCCAGACTTACTCCAGGTTCCAGTCCCACACCATTATCCAGTCCCTCTCCAGGTTCCAGTCTGACTCTAGGTTCCAGTCCCACTCCAGCTTCCAGTCTCAATCCAGGTTCCAGTCCCACTCCAGGTTCCAGTACCTCTCCTGGTTCCAGTCCCACTCCGGGTTCCAGTCCCACTCCAGGTTCCAGGCCCTCTCCAGGCTCCAGGCCCTCTCCAAATTCCAGTCCCACTCCAGATTCCAGTCTCACTCCAGGATCCAGTCTCACTCCAGGTTCTAGTCCAACTCCAGGTTCCAGTCACACTCCAGGTTCCATTCTCACTCCAGGTTCCACTACCACTCCAGGTTCCAGTCCCACTCCAGGTTCCAGTCTCACTCCAGGTTCCAGTCCCACTCCAGTAACCAGTTCCACTCCGTTTTCCAGTCCCACTCCAGATTCCAGTCCCACTCCAGTTCCAGTCCCACTCCTGGTTCCAGTCCTACTTCAGGTTCCAGTCCCACTCCAGGTTCCAGTCTCACTCCAGGTTCCAATCCCACTCCAGGTTCCAGTCTCACTCAAGGTTCCAGTCCCACTCCAGGTTCCAGTCCCGCTCCAGGTTCCAGTCCCACTCCAACTTCCAGTCCTTCTCCAGGTTCCAGTCCGAGTCCAGATTCGACTCCCAATCCAGGTTCCAGTCCCACTCCAGGTTTCAGCCCGACTCCAGGTTCCATTCCCACTCCAGGTTCCAGTCTCACTCCAGGTTCCAGTCCCACTCCAGGTTCCAGTCTCACTCCAGGTTTCAGCCCCGCTCCAGGTTCTGGTCCCTCTCCAGGTTCCAGTTCCTCTCCAGCTTCCAGTCCCACTCCAGGTTCCAATCCCTCTCCAGGTTCCAGTCCGAGTCCAGATTCAACTCCAACTCCAGGTTCCAGTCCCACTCCAGATTCCAGTCCCATTCAAGGTTCCAGTCCGACTCCAGGTTCAAGTCTCACTCCAGGTTCCAGTCTCACTCCAGGTTCCGGTCCGACTCCAGGTTCCAGTCCCACTCCAGTTTCCAGTCTCACTCCAGGTTCCAGTCCCACTCCAGTAACCAGTTCCACTCCATTTTCCAGTCCCACTCCAGATTACAGTCCCACTCCTGGTTCCAGTCCGACTTCAGGTTCCAAACCCACTCCAGGTTCCGGTCTCAATCCAGGTTCCAATCCCACTCCAGGTTCCAGTCTCACTCCAGGTTCCAGTCTCACTCAAGGTTCCAGTCCCACTCCAGGTTCCAATCTCACTCCAGGTTCTAGTCCAACTCCAGGTTCCAATCCCACTCCAGGTTCCGGTCTCAATCCAGGTTCCAATCCCACTCCAGGTTCCAGTCTCACTCCAGGTTCCAGTCTCACTCAAGGTTCCAGTCCCACTCCAGGTTCCAGTCCCGCTCCAGGTTCCAGTCCCACTCCAGGTTCCAGTCCCACTCCAGGTTCCAGTCCCGCTCCAGGGTCAAGACCCACTCCAGGTTCCAGTCCCTCTTAAGGTTCAAGTCCGAGTCCGGATTCGACTCCCACTCCAGGTTCCAGTCTCACTCCAGATTCCAGTCCCTCTCCAGGAACCAGTCCCACTCCAGTTTCTAGTCCCACTCCAGGATCCAGTACCACTCCAGGTTCCAGTCTCACTCCAGGTTCCAATCCCACTTCAGGTTCCAGTCTCACTCCAGGTTCCAGTCTCACTCCAGATTCCAGTCCCACTCCAGGCTCCAGTCCCTCTCCTGCTTCCAGTCCCACTCCAGGTTCCAGTCCCTCTCCAGGTTCCAGTCACACTCCAGGCTCCAGTCCCTCTCCAGGTTCCAGTCCCACTCCGGGTTCCAGACCCACTCCGGGTTAGAGACCCACTCCGTGTTCCAGTCCCTCTCCAGGTTCAGTCCCACTCCAGGTTCCTTTCTCACTCCAGGTTCCAGTCCCACTCCAGGTTCCAGTCCGACACCAAGTTCCAGTCCCACTCCAGGTTCCAGTCTCACTCCAGTTTCCACTCCCTCTCAAGGTTCCAGTCCCACTCCAGTTTCCAGTCCCACTCCAGGTTCCAGTCCCAATCCTGATTCCAGTCTCACTCCAGGTTCCAGTCCCACTCCAGGTTCCAGAACCTCTCCAGGTTCCAGTCTCACTCCTGGTTCCAGTCCCACTTCAGGTTCCAGTCTCACTCCAGGTTCCAGTCTCACTCCATGTTCCAGTCCCACTCCAGGTTCCAGTCTCACTCCAGGTTTATGTCTCACTCCAGGTTCCAGTCTCACTCCAGGTTCTTGTCCCACTCGAGGTTCGAGTCCCACTCCAGGTTCGAGTCCCACTCCAGGTTCCAGTCCCACTCCAGGTTCCAGTCCCTCTCCAGGTTCCAGTCCGAGTCCAGTTTCGACTCCCACTCCAGGTTCCAGTCCCACTCCAGGTTCCAGTCCCATTCCAGGTTCCAGTCCCACTCCAGGTTCCATTCCCACTCCAGGTTCCAGTCTCACTCCAGGTTCCAGTCCCACTCCAGGTTCCAGCACCACTCCAGGTTCCATTCACACTCCAGGTTTCGGTTCCATTCACACTCCAGGTTTCAGTCCCACTCCAGTTTCCAGTCCCACTCCAGGTTCCAGTCCAACTCCAGGTTCCAGCCCCTCACCAGGTTCCAGTCCCTCTCCAGGGTCCAGTCCCTCTCCAGGTTCAAGTCCCACTCCAGGCTCGAGTCTCACTCCAGGTTCCAATACCATTCCAGGTTCCAGTCCCACTCCAGGTTCGTGTCTGACTCCAGGTTCGACTCCCACTCCAGGTTCGACTCCCACTCCAGGTTCCAGTCTCACTCCAGGTTCCAGTCTCACTCCAGGTTCCAGTCCCACTCCAGTTTCCAGTCTCACTCCTGGTTCCAGTCCCACTCCAGGTTCGTGTCTCACTCCAGGTTCGACTTCCACTTCAGGTTCCAGTCTCACTCCAGATTCCAATC
Organism: Cetorhinus maximus; assembly: GCF_964194155.1. NCBI lineage: Eukaryota > Metazoa > Chordata > Chondrichthyes > Lamniformes > Cetorhinidae > Cetorhinus > Cetorhinus maximus. The sequence goes on from NC_135909.1 coordinate 4,641,093, forward strand.
CCACTCCAGGTTCCAGTCTCACTCTAGGATCCAGTCTCTCTCCAGGTTCCAGCCCCACTCCAGGTTCCAGGCCCACTCCAGGTTCCAGACTTACTCCAGGTTCCAGTCCCACACCATTATCCAGTCCCTCTCCAGGTTCCAGTCTGACTCTAGGTTCCAGTCCCACTCCAGCTTCCAGTCTCAATCCAGGTTCCAGTCCCACTCCAGGTTCCAGTACCTCTCCTGGTTCCAGTCCCACTCCGGGTTCCAGTCCCACGCCAGGTTCCAAGCCCTCTCCAGGCTCCAGGCCCTCTCCAAATTCCAGTCCCACTCCAGATTCCAGTCTCACTCCAGGATCCAGTCTCACTCCAGGTTCTAGTCCAACTCCAGGTTCCAGTCACACTCCAGGTTCCATTCTCACTCCAGGTTCCACTACCACTCCAGGTTCCAGTCCCACTCCAGGTTCCAGTCTCACTCCAGGTTCCAGTCCCACTCCAGTAACCAGTTCCACTCCGTTTTCCAGTCCCACTCCAGATTCCAGTCCCACTCCAGTTCCAGTCCCACTCCTGGTTCCAGTCCTACTTCAGGTTCCAGTCCCACTCCAGGTTCCAGTCTAGCTCCAGGTTCCAATCCCACTCCAGGTTCCAGTCTCACTCAAGGTTCCAGTCCCACTCCAGGTTCCAGTCCCGCTCCAGGTTCCAGTCCCACTCCAGCTTCCAGTCCGAGTCCAGATTCAACTCCAACTCCAGGTTCCAGTCCCACTCCAGGTTCCAGTCCCATTCCAGGTTCCAGTCCGACTCCAGGTTCCAGTCTCACTCCAGGTTCCAGTCTCACTCCAGGTTCCGGTCCGACTCCAGGTTCCAGTCCCACTCCAGGTTCCAGTCTCACTCCAGGTTCCACTCCCACTCCAGGTTCCAGTCCCTCTCCAGGTTCCAGTCCACTCCAGGTTCCAGTCGCTCTCCAGGCTCATGTCTCACTCCAGGTTCCAGTTCTACTCGAGGTGCCAGTCTCACTCCAGGTTCATGTCTCACTCCCGGATCGACTACCACTCCAGGTCGACTCCCGCTCTAGGTTCCAGAGCAACTCCAGGTTCCAGTCTCACTCCAGGTTCCAGTCTCAATCCAGGTTCCAGTCTCACTCCAGTTTCCACTCCCACTCCAGGTTCCAGTCCCACTCCAGGTTTCAGTCCAACTCCTGGTTCCAGTCCCACTCCAGGTTCCAGTCTCACTCCAGGTTCCAGTCTCACTCCAGGATCTGGTCCCACTCCAGGTTCCAGTCTCACTCCAGGTTCCAGTCTCACTCCAGGTTCCAGGCCCACTCCAGAACCCAGTCTCAATTCAGGTTCCTGTCCCACTCCAGGTTTCAGTCCAACTCCTGGTTCCAGTCCCACTCCAGGTTCCAGTCTCACTCCAGGTTCCAGTCTCACTCCAGGATCTGGTCCCACTCCAGCTTCCAGTCTTACTCCAGTTTCCAGTCCCGCTCCAGGTTCCAGTCCTTCTCCAGTTTCCAGTCTCACTCCTGGTTCCAGTCCCACTCCAGGTTCGTGTCTCACTCCAGGTTCGACTTCCACTCCAGGTTCCAGTCTCACTCCAGATTCCAATCCCACTCCAGGTTCCAGTCTCACTCCAGGATCCAGTCTCTCTCCAGGTTCCAGCCCCACTCCAGGTTCCAGGCCCATTCCAGGTTCCAGACTTACTCCAGGTTCCAGTCCCACACCATTATCCAGTCCCTCTCCAGGTTCCAGTCTGACTCTAGGTTCCAGTCCGACTCCAGCTTCCAGTCTCAATCCAGGTTCCAGTCCCACTCCAGGTTCCAGTACCTCTTCTGGTTCCAGTCCCACTCCGGGTTCCAGTCCCACTCCAGGTTCCAGGCCCTCTCCAGGCTCCAGGCCCTCTCCAAATTCCAGTCCCACTCCAGATTCCAGTCTCACTCCAGGATCCAGTCTCACTCCAGGTTCTAGTCCAACTCCAGTTTCCAGTCACACTCCAGGTTCCATTCTCACTCCAGGTTCCACTACCACTCCAGGTTCCAGTCCCACTCCAGGTTCCAGTCTCACTCCAGGTTCCAGTCCCACTCCAGTAACCAGTTCCACTCCGTTTTCCAGTCCCACTCCAGATTCCAGTCCCACTCCAGTTCCAGTCCCACTCCTGGTTCCAGTCCTACTTCAGGTTCCAGTCCCACTCCAGGTTCCAGTCTCACTCCAGGTTCCAATCCCACTCCAGGTTCCAGTCTCACTCAAGGTTCCAGTCCCACTCCAGGTTCCAGTCCCGCTCCAGGTTCCAGTCCCACTCCAACTTCCAGTCCTTCTCCAGGTTCCAGTCCGAGTCCAGATTCGACTCCCAATCCAGGTTCCAGTCCCACTCCAGGTTTCAGCCCGACTCCAGGTTCCATTCCCACTCCAGGTTCCAGTCTCACTCCAGGTTCCAGTCCCACTCCAGGTTCCAGTCTCACTCCAGGTTTCAGCCCCGCTCCAGGTTCTGGTCCCACTCCAGGTTCCAGTTCCTCTCCAGCTTCCAGTCCCACTCCAGGTTCCAATCCCTCTCCAGGTTCCAGTCCGAGTCCAGATTCAACTCCAACTCCAGGTTCCAGTCCCACTCCAGATTCCAGTCCCATTCAAGGTTCCAGTCCGACTCCAGGTTCAAGTCTCACTCCAGGTTCCAGTCTCACTCCAGGTTCCGGTCCGACTCCAGGTTCCAGTCCCACTCCAGTTTCCAGTCTCACTCCAGGTTCCAGTCCCACTCCAGTAACCAGTTCCACTCCATTTTCCAGTCCCACTCCAGATTACAGTCCCACTCCTGGTTCCAGTCCGACTTCAGGTTCCAAACCCACTCCAGGTTCCGGTCTCAATCCAGGTTCCAATCCCACTCCAGGTTCCAGTCTCACTCCAGGTTCCAGTCTCACTCAAGGTTCCAGTCCCACTCCAGGTTCCAATCTCACTCCAGGTTCTAGTCCAACTCCAGGTTCCAATCCCACTCCAGGTTCCGGTCTCAATCCAGGTTCCAATCCCACTCCAGGTTCCAGTCTCACTCAAGGTTCCAGTCCCACTCCAGGTTCCAGTCCCGCTCCAGGTTCCAGTCCCACTCCAGTTTCCAGTCCTTCTCCAGGTTCCAGTCCGAGTCCAGATTCGACTCTCACTCCAGGTTCCAGTCCCACTCCAGGTTCCAGTCCCACTCCAGGTTCCAGTCCCGCTCCAGGGTCAAGACCCACTCCAGGTTCCAGTCCCTCTTAAGGTTCAAGTCCGAGTCCGGATTCGACTCCCACTCCAGGTTCCAGTCTCACTCCAGATTCCAGTCCCTCTCCAGGAACCAGTCCCACTCCAGTTTCTAGTCCCACTCCAGGATCCAGTACCACTCCAGGTTCCAGTCTTACTCCAGGTTCCAGTTGCACTCCAGGTTCCAGTCCCTCTCCAGGTTCCAGTCTCACTCCAGGTTCCACTCCCACTTCAGGTTCCAGTCTCACTCCAGGTTCCAGTCTCACTCCAGATTCCAGTCACACTCCAGGCTCCAGTCCCTCTCCTGCTTCCAGTCCCACTCCAGGTTCCAGTCCCACTCCAGTAACCAGTTCCACTCCGTTTTCCAGTCCCACTCCAGATTCCAGTCCCACTCCAGTTCCAGTCCCACTCCTGGTTCCAGTCCTACTTCAGGTTCCAGTCCCACTCCAGGTTCCAGTCTCACTCCAGGTTCCAATCCCACTCCAGGTTCCAGTCTCACTCAAGGTTCCAGTCCCACTCCAGGTTCCAGTCCCGCTCCAGGTTCCAGTCCCACTCCAACTTCCAGTCCTTCTCCAGGTTCCAGTCCGAGTCCAGATTCGACTCCCAATCCAGGTTCCAGTCCCACTCCAGGTTTCAGCCCGACTCCAGGTTCCATTCCCACTCCAGGTTCCAGTCTCACTCCAGGTTCCAGTCCCACTCCAGGTTCCAGTCTCACTCCAGGTTTCAGCCCCGCTCCAGGTTCTGGTCCCACTCCAGGTTCCAGTTCCTCTCCAGCTTCCAGTCCCACTCCAGGTTCCAATCCCTCTCCAGGTTCCAGTCCGAGTCCAGATTCAACTCCAACTCCAGGTTCCAGTCCCACTCCAGATTCCAGTCCCATTCAAGGTTCCAGTCCGACTCCAGGTTCAAGTCTCACTCCAGGTTCCAGTCTCACTCCAGGTTCCGGTCCGACTCCAGGTTCCAGTCCCACTCCAGTTTCCAGTCTCACTCCAGGTTCCAGTCCCACTCCAGTAACCAGTTCCACTCCATTTTCCAGTCCCACTCCAGATTACAGTCCCACTCCTGGTTCCAGTCCGACTTCAGGTTCCAAACCCACTCCAGGTTCCGGTCTCAATCCAGGTTCCAATCCCACTCCAGGTTCCAGTCTCACTCCAGGTTCCAGTCTCACTCAAGGTTCCAGTCCCACTCCAGGTTCCAATCTCACTCCAGGTTCTAGTCCAACTCCAGGTTCCAATCCCACTCCAGGTTCCGGTCTCAATCCAGGTTCCAATCCCACTCCAGGTTCCAGTCTCACTCCAGGTTCCAGTCTCACTCAAGGTTCCAGTCCCACTCCAGGTTCCAGTCCCGCTCCAGGTTCCAGTCCCACTCCAGTTTCCAGTCCTTCTCCAGGTTCCAGTCCGAGTCCAGATTCGACTCTCACTCCAGGTTCCAGTCCCACTCCAGGTTCCAGTCCCACTCCAGGTTCCAGTCCCGCTCCAGGGTCAAGACCCACTCCAGGTTCCAGTCCCTCTTAAGGTTCAAGTCCGAGTCCGGATTCGACTCCCACTCCAGGTTCCAGTCTCACTCCAGATTCCAGTCCCTCTCCAGGAACCAGTCCCACTCCAGTTTCTAGTCCCACTCCAGGATCCAGTACCACTCCAGGTTCCAGTCTTACTCCAGGTTCCAGTTCCACTCCAGGTTCCAGTCGCTCTCCAGGTTCCAGTCTCACTCCAGGTTCCACTCCCACTTCAGGTTCCAGTCTCACTCCAGGTTCCAGTCTCACTCCAGATTCCAGTCACACTCCAGGCTCCAGTCCCTCTCCTGCTTCCAGTCCCACTCCAGGTTCCAGTCCCTCTCCAGGTTCCAGTCACACTCCAGGCTCCAGTCCCTCTCCAGGTTCCAGTCCCACTCCGGGTTCCAGACGCACTCCGGGTTAGAGACCCACTCCGTGTTCCAGTCCCTCTCCAGGTTCAGTCCCACTCCAGGTTCCTTTCTCACTCCAGGTTCCAGTCCCACTCCAGTTTCCAGTCCCACTCCAGGTTCCAGTCCCAATCCTGATTCCAGTCTCACTCCAGGTTCCAGTCCCACTCCAGGTTCCAGAACCTCTCCAGGTTCCAGTCTCACTCCTGGTTCCAGGCCCACTTCAGGTTCCAGTCTCACTCCAGGTTCCAGTCTCACTCCAGGTTCCAGTCTCACTCCATGTTCCAGTCCCACTCCAGGTTCCAGTCTCACTCCAGGTTTATGTCTCACTCCAGGTTCCAGTCTCACTCCAGGTTCTTGTCCCACTCGAGGTTCGAGTCCCACTCCAGGTTCGAGTCCCACTCCAGGTTCCAGTCCCACTCCAGGTTCCAGTCCCTCTCCAGGTTCCAGTCCGAGTCCAGTTTCGACTCCCACTCCAGGATCCAGTCCCACTCCAGGTTCCAGTCCCATTCCAGGTTCCAGTCCCACTCCAGGTTCCATTCCCACTCCAGGTTCCAGTCTCACTCCAGGTTCCAGTCCCACTCCAGGTTCCAGCACCACTCCAGGTTCCATTCACACTCCAGGTTTCGGTTCCATTCACACTCCAGGTTTCAGTCCCACTCCAGTTTCCAGTCCCACTCCAGGTTCCAGTCCAACTCGAGGTTCCAGCCCCTCACCAGGTTCCAGTCCCTCTCCAGGTTCCAGTCCCACTCCAGGTTCCAGTCCCACTCCAGGTTCGTGTCTGACTCCAGGTTCGACTCCCACTCCAGGTTCGACTCCCACTCCAGGTTCCAGTCTCACTCCAGGTTCCAGTCTCACTCCAGGTTCCAGTCCCACTCCAGTTTCCAGTCTCACTCCTGGTTCCAGTCCCACTCCAGGTTCGTGTCTCACTCCAGGTTCGACTTCCACTCCAGGTTCCAGTCTCACTCCAGATTCCAATCCCACTCCAGGTTCCAGTCTCACTCTAGGATCCAGTCTCTCTCCAGGTTCCAGCCCCACTCCAGGTTCCAGGCCCACTCCAGGTTCCAGACTTACTCCAGGTTCCAGTCCCACACCATTATCCAGTCCCTCTCCAGGTTCCAGTCTGACTCTAGGTTCCAGTCCCACTCCAGCTTCCAGTCTCAATCCAGGTTCCAGTCCCACTCCAGGTTCCAGTACCTCTCCTGGTTCCAGTCCCACTCTGGGTTCCAGTCCCACTCCAGGTTCCAGGCCCTCTCCAGGCTCCAGGCCCTCTCCAAATTCCAGTCCCACTCCAGATTCCAGTCTCACTCCAGGATCCAGTCTCACTCCAGGTTCTAGTCCAACTCCAGGTTCCAGTCACACTCCAGGTTCCATTCTCACTCCAGGTTCCACTACCACTCCAGGTTCCAGTCCCACTCCAGGTTCCAGTCTCACTCCAGGTTCCAGTCCCACTCCAGGTTCCAGTCTCACTCCAGGTTCCAGTCCCACTCCAGTAACCAGTTCCACTCCGTTTTCCAGTCCCACTCCAGATTCCAGTCCCACTCCAGTTCCAGTCCCACTCCTGGTTCCAGTCCTACTTCAGGTTCCAGTCCCACTCCAGGTTCCAGTCTAGCTCCAGGTTCCAATCCCACTCCAGGTTCCAGTCTCACTCAAGGTTCCAGTCCCACTCCAGGTTCCAGTCCCGCTCCAGGTTCCAGTCCCACTCCAGCTTCCAGTCCTTCTCCAGGTTCCAGTCCGAGTCCAGATTCGACTCCCAATCCAGGTTCCAGTCTCACTCCAGGTTCCACTCCCACTCCAGGTTCCAGTCCCTCTCCAGGTTCCAGTCCACTCCAGGTTCCAGTCGCTCTCCAGGCTCATGTCTCACTCCAGGTTCCAGTTCTACTCGAGGTGCCAGTCTCACTCCAGGTTCATGTCTCATTCCCGGATCGACTACCACTCCAGGTCGACTCCCGCTCTAGGTTCCAGAGCAACTCCAGGTTCCAGTCTCACTCCAGGTTCCAGTCTCAATCCAGGTTCCAGTCTCACTCCAGTTTCCACTCCCACTCCAGGTTCCAGTCCCACTCCAGGTTTCAGTCCAACTCCTGGTTCCAGTCCCACTCCAGGTTCCAGTCTCACTCCAGGTTCCAGTCTCACTCCAGGATCTGGTCCCACTCCAGGTTCCAGTCTCACTCCAGGTTCCAGTCTCACTCCAGGTTCCAGGCCCACTCCAGAACCCAGTCTCAATTCAGGTTCCTGTCCCACTCCAGGTTTCAGTCCAACTCCTGGTTCCAGTCCCACTCCAGGTTCCAGTCTCACTCCAGGTTCCAGTCTCACTCCAGGATCTGGTCCCACTCCAGCTTCCAGTCTTACTCCAGTTTCCAGTCCCGCTCCAGGTTCCAGTCCTTCTCCAGTTTCCAGTCTCACTCCTGGTTCCAGTCCCACTCCAGGTTCGTGTCTCACTCCAGGTTCGACTTCCACTCCAGGTTCCAGTCTCACTCCAGATTCCAATCCCACTCCAGGTTCCAGTCTCACTCCAGGATCCAGTCTCTCTCCAGGTTCCAGCCCCACTCCAGGTTCCAGGCCCACTCCAGGTTCCAGACTTACTCCAGGTTCCAGTCCCACACCATTATCCAGTCCCTCTCCAGGTTCCAGTCTGACTCTAGGTTCCAGTCCCACTCCAGCTTCCAGTCTCAATCCAGGTTCCAGTCCCACTCCAGGTTCCAGTCCCACTCCAGGTTCCAGGCCCTCTCCAGGCTCCAGGCTCTCTCCAAATTCCAGTCCCACTCCAGATTCCAGTCTCACTCCAGGATCCAGTCTCACTCCAGGTTCTAGTCCAACTCCAGGTTCCAGTCACACTCCAGGTTCCATTCTCACTCCAGGTTCCACTACCACTCCAGGTTCCAGTCCCACTCCAGGTTCCAGTCTCACTCCAGGTTCCAGTCCCACTCCAGTAACCAGTTCCACTCCGTTTTCCAGTCCCACTCCAGATTCCAGTCCCACTCCAGTTCCAGTCCCACTCCTGGTTCCAGTCCTACTTCAGGTTCCAGTCCCACTCCAGGTTCCAGTCTCACTCCAGGTTCCAATCCCACTCCAGTTTCCAGTCTCACTCAAGGTTCCAGTCCCACTCCAGGTTCCAGTCCCGCTCCAGGTTCCAGTCCCACTCCAGCTTCCAGTCCTTCTCCAGGTTCCAGTCCGAGTCCAGATTCGACTCCCAATCCAGGTTCCAGTCCCACTCCAGGTTTCAGCCCGACTCCAGGTTCCATTCCCACTCCAGGTTCCAGTCTCACTCCAGGTTCCAGTCCCACTCCAGGTTCCAGTCCCACTCCAGGTTCCAGTCTCACTCCAGGTTCCAGTCTCACTCCAGGTTCCAGTCCCACTCCAGATTCCAGTCTCTCTCCAGGATCCAATCCCACGCCAGGTTTCAGTCTCACTCCAGGTTCCTGTCTCACCCCAGGTTCCAGTCCCACTCCGGTTTCCAGTCCCACTCCGGGTTCCAGACCCACCCCGGGTTCCAGTCCCTCTCCGGGTTCCAGTCCCACTCAGGGTTCCAGTTTCACTCCAGGATCCAGTCCCACTCCAGGTTCAAGTCCCACTCCAGGTTCCAGTCCCACTCCAGGTTCGTGTCTCACTCCAGGTTCAAGTCCCAATCCAAGTTCATGTGCCACTCCAGGTTCCAGTCTCACTCCAGGTTCCATTCCCACTCCGGATTCCAGTCTCACTCCAGATTCCAGTCCCTCTCCAGGAACCAGTCCCACTCCAGTATCTAGTCCCACTCCAGGATCCAGTACCACTCCAGGTTCCAGTCTTACTCCAGGTTCCAGTTCCACTCCAGGTTCCAGTCCCTCTCCAGGTTCCAGTCTCACTCCAGGTTCCAATCCCACTTCAGGTTCCAGTCTTACTCCAGGTTCCAGTCTCACTCCAGATTCCAGTCCCACTCCAGGCTCCAGCCCCTCTCCTGCTTCCAGTCCCACTCCAGGTTCCAGTCCCTCTCCAGGTTCCAGTCACACTCCAGGCTCCAGTCCCTCTCCAGGTTCCAGTCCCACTCCGGGTTCCAGACCCACTCCGGGTTGGAGACCCACTCCGTGTTCCAGTCCCTCTCCAGGTTCAGTCCCACTCCAGGTTCCTTTCTCACTCCAGGTTCCAGTCCCACTCCAGGTTCCAGTCCGACACCAAGTTCCAGTCCCACTCCAGGTTCCAGTCTCACTCCAGGTTCCAGTCTCAATCCAGGTTCCAGTCTCACTCCAGTTTCCACTCCCACTCCATGTTCCAGTCTCACTCCAGGTTCCAGTCTCACTCCAGGTTCCAGTCCCACTCCAGGGTCCAGTCTCACTCCAGGTTCCAGTCCCACTCCAGGTTCCAGTCCCACACCAGGTTCCAGTCCCTTTCCAGGTTCCAGTCTCACTCCAGGTTCCAGTCCAACTCCAGGTTCCAGTCCTCCTCCAGGTTCCAGTCTCACTTCAGGTTCCAGTCTAACACCAGTTTCCAGACCCACTCTAGGCTCCATCTCACTCCAGGTTCCTGTCCCACTCCAGATTCCAGTCCCAATCCGGGTTCCAGTACCACTCCGGGTTAGAGACCCACTCCGGGATCCAGTCCCTCTCCAGCTTCCTGTCCCACTCCAGGTTCCTGTCTCACTCCAGGTTCCAGTACCACTCCAGGTTCGTATCTCACTCCAGGTTCCAGTCCCACTCCAGGTTCCAGTACCACTCCAGGTTCGTATCTCACTCCAGGTTCCAGTCCCACTCCAGGTTCCAGTCTCACTCCAGGTTCCTGTCCCACTTCAGGTTCCAGTCTCAATCCAGGTTCCAGTCTCACTCCAGGTTCCTGGCCCACTCCAGGTTCCAGTCTCAATTCAGGTTGCATTCCCACTCATGATTCCAGTCTCACTCCAGGTTCCAGTCCCACTCCAGGTTCCAGTCCCACTCTACGTTCCAGTCTCACTCCAGGTTCCTTTCTTACTCCAGGTTCCAGTCCCACTCCAGGTTCCAGTCCCTCTCCAGGTTCCAGTCTCACTCCAGGTTCCAGTCCCACTTCAGGTTCCAGTCTCACTCCAGGTTCCAGTCTCAATCCAGATTCCAGTCCCACTCCAGGTTCCAGTCCCTCTCCTGCTTCCAGTCCCACTCCAGGTTCCAGTCCCTATCCAGGTTCCAGTCACACTCCAGGATCAAGTCCCTCTCCAGGTTCCAGTCCCACTCCGGTTTCCAGTCCCACTCCGGGTAAGAGACCCACTCCGCGTTCGATTCCCTCTCCAGGTTCCAGTCCCACTCCAGGTTCCTGTCTCACTCCATGTTCCAGTCCCACTCCAGGTTCCAGTCCGACACCAGGTTCCAGTCCCACTCCAGGTTCCAGTCTCACTCTTGTTTCCAGTCCCTCTCCAGGTTCCAGTCCCACTCCAGGTTCCAGTCCCACTCCAGGTTCGTGTCTCACTCCAGGTTCCAGTCTTACTCCAGATTCCAGTCTCACTCCAGGTTCCTGTCTCACTCCAGGTTCCAGTCACACTCCAGTTTCCATCTCACTCCAGGTTCCAGTCCCACTCCAGGTTCCAGTCCCACTCCGGGTTCCATTCCCACTCCGGGTGCCAGAAACACTCTGGGTTCCAGTCCCTCTCCGGGTTCCAGTCTCACTCCAGGTTCCAGTCACACTTCAGGTTCCAGCCCCAATCCAAGTTCCAGTGCCACTCCAGGTTCCAGTCTCACTCCAGGTTCCAGTCCCACTCCAGGTTCCAGTCTCACTCCAGGTCCAAGTCTCACTCCAGCTTCCTGGACCACTCTAGGTTCCAGTCTCACTCCAGGTTCCAGTCCCACTCCAGATTCCAGTCTCACTCCAGTTTCCAGTCCCTCTCCAGGTTCCAGTCCCACTCCAGTTTCTAGTCCAACTACAGGTTCCAGTCCCACTCAGGGTTCCAGTCTCACTCCAGGTTCCAGTCCCACTCCAGGTTCCAGTCTCACTCCAGGTTCCAGTCGTACTCCTGGTTACACTCCCACTCCAGGTTCCAGTCCCTCTCCAGGTTCCAGTCTCACTCCAGCTTCCAGTCCCACTTCAGGATCCAGACTCACTCCAGGTTCCAGTCTCACTCCAGATTCCAGTCCCACTGCAGGTTCCAGTCCCACTCCAGGTTCCAGTCCCTCTCCAGGTTCCAGTCACACTCCAGGCTCCAGTCCCTCTCCAGGTTCCAGTCCCACTCTGGGTTCCAATCCCACTCCGGGTTAGAGAACCACTCTGGGTTCCAGTCCCTCTCCAGGTTCCAGTCCCACTCCAAGTTCCTGTCTCACTCCAGGTTCCACTCCCACTCAGGTTCCAGTCCGACACCAGGTTCCAGTACCACTCCAGGCTCCAGTCACACTCCAGGTTCGAGTCCCACTTCAGGTTCCAGTCTCACTCCAGGTTACAGTCTCACTCCAGGTTCCAGTCTCACTCGACATTCCAATCCCACTCCAGGTTCCAGTCTCACTCCAGGTTCCAGTCTCACTCCAGGTTCCAGTCTCACTCCAGGTTCCAGTCCCACTCGAGGTACGAGTCCAACTCCAGGTTCCAGTCCCACTCCAGGTTCCAGTCCCCCTCCAGGTTCCAGTCCGAGTCCAGTTTCGACTCCCACTCCAGGTTCCAGTCCCACTCCAGGTTCTAGTCCTACTCCAGGTTCCAGTCTCACTCCAGGTTCCAGTCCCACTCCAGGTTCCAGCACCACTCCAGGTTCCAGTCTCACCCCAGGTTCCAGTCCCACTCCAGGTTCTTGTCTCACTCCAGGTTCCAGTCCCAATCCAAGTTCCAGTGCCACTCCAGGTTCCAGTCTCACTCCAGGTTCCAGTCCCACTCCAGGTTTCAGTCTCACTCCAATTCCAAGTCTCACTCCTGCTTCCTGGCCCACTCCAGGTTCCAGTCTTACTCCAGGTTCCAGTCCCACTCCAGATTCCAGTCTCACTCCAGTTTCCAGTCCCTCTCCAGGTTCCAGTCCCACTCCAGATTCAAGTCCAACTCCAGGTTCCAGTCCCACTCCAGGTTTCAGTCTCACTCCAATTCCAAGTCTCACTCCTGCTTCCTGGCCCACTCCAGGTTCCAGACTCACTCCAGCTTCCTGGCCCACTTCAGGTTCCAGTCTCACTCCTAGTTCCAGTCCCACTCCTGATTCCAGTCTCACTCCAGTTTCCAGTCCCTCTCCAGGTTCCAGTCCCGGTCCAGTTTCTAGTCCAACTCCAGGTTCCAGTCCCACTCCAGGTTCCAGTCTCACTCCAGGTTCCAGTCCCACTCCAGGTTCCAGTCTCACTCCAGGTTCCAGTCCCACTCCAGGTTCCAGTCTCACTCCAGGTTCCTGTCTCACTCCAGGTTCCTGTCTCACTCCAGGTACCAGTCACACTCCAGTTTCCATCTCACTCCAGGTTCCATTCCGACTCCAGGTTCCAGTCCCACTCCGGGTTCCATTCCCACTCCGGGTTCCAGAACCACTCTGGGTTCCAGTCCCTCTCCGGGTTCCAGTCTCACTCCAGGTTCCAGTCACACTCCAGGTTCCAGTCCCAATCCAAGTTCCAGTGCCACTCCAGGTTCCAGTCTCACTGCAGGTTCCATTCCCACTCCAGGTTCCAGTCTCACTCCAGGTCCAAGCCTCACTCCAGCTTCCTGGACCACTCTAGGTTCCAATCTCACTCCAGGTTCCAGTCCCACTCCAGATTCCAGTCTCACTCCAGTTTCCAGTCCCTCTCCAGGTTCCAGTCCCACTCCAGATTCAAGTCCAACTCCAGGTTCCAGTCCCACTCCAGGTTCCAGCCTCACTCCAGGTTCCAGTCCCACTCCAGGTTCCAGTCTCACTCCAGGTTCCAGTGTTACTCCAGGTTCCAGTCCCAATCCAGGTTCCAGCCCCTCTCCAGTTTCCAGTCCGACTCCGGGTTCCAGTCCCACTCCGGGTTAGAGACCCACTCCAGGTTCCATTCTCTCTCCAGGTTCCAGTCCCACTCCAGCTTCCTGTGTCACTCAAGGTTCCAGTCCCACTCCAGGTATCAGTCTCACTCCAGTTTCCAGACCCATTCCTGGTTCCAGTCCCACTCCAGTTTCCAGTCCCACTCCAGGTTCCAGTCCCACTCCAGGTTCCAGCCTTACTCCAGGTTCCAGTCCCACTCCAGGTTCCAGCCCCTCTCCAGATTCCAGTCTCTCTCCAGTTTTCAGTCCCACTTCAGGTTCCAGTCTCACTCCAGGTTCCAGTCTCACTCCAGGTTCCAGTTTCACTCCAGGTTCCAGTCACACTCCAGGTTCCAGTCTCACTCCAGGTTCCAGTCTAACTCCAGGTTCCAGTCTCACTCCAGGTTGCAGTCTCACTCGAGGTTCGAGTCCAACTCCAGGTTCCAGTCCCACTCCAGGTTCCAGTCCGTCTCCAGGTTCCACTCCGAGTCCAGTTTCGACTCCCACTCCAGGTTCCAGTCCCACTCCAGGTTCTAGTCCCACTCCAGTTTCCAGTCCCACTCCAGGTTCCAATCCCACTCCAGGTTCCAGCACCACTCCAGCTTCCAGTGTCACTCCAGGTTCCAGTCCCACTCCAGCTTCCAGTCTCACTCCAGCTTCCAGACTCACTCCAGGTTCCAGTCCCACTCCAGGTTCCAGTACCTCTCCTGGTTCCAGTCCCACTCCAGGTTCCAGTCCCACTCCAGATTCCAGTCCCACTCCAGGTTCCAGTCTCACTCCAGGTTCCAGTCCCACTCCAGGTTCCAGTCCCATTCCACGTTCCAGTCTCACTCCAGGTTCCAGTCCCAATCCAGTAACCAGTTCCACTCCATTTTCCAGTCCCTTTCCAGATTCCAGTCCCACTCCAGTTCCAGTCCCACTCCAGGTTCCAGTCCCATTCCAGGTACCAGTCTCACTCCAGGTTTTAGTCCCAATCCAGTAACCAGTTCCACTCCATTTTACAGTCCCTTTCCAGAGTCCAGTCCCACTCCAGTTCCAGTCCCACTCCACGTTCCAGTCCCACTCCAGGTTCCAGTCCCACTCCAGGTTCCAGTCTCACTCCAGGTTCCAGTCTCACTCCAGGTTCCTGTCTCACTCCAGGTTCCAGTCACACTCCAGGTTCCATCTCACTCCAGGTTCCAGTCCCACTCCAGGTTCCAGTCCCACTCCGGGTTCCATTCCCACTCCGGGTTCCAGAACCACTCTGGGTTCCAGTCCCTCTCCGGGTTCCAGTCTCACTCCAGGTTCCAGTCACACTCCAGGTTCCAGTCCCAATCCAAGTTCCAGTGCCACTCCAGGTTCCAGTCACACTCCAGGTTCCAGTCCCAATCCAAGTTCCAGTGCCACTCCAGTTCCAAGTCTCACTCCAGCTTCCTGGACCACTCTAGGTTCCAGTCTCACTCCAGGTTCCAGGTTCCAGTCCCACTCCAGATTCCAGTCTCACTCCAGTTTCCAGTCCCTCTCCAGGTTCCAGTCCCACTGCAGATTCAAGTCCAACTCCAGGTTCCAGGCCCACTCCAGGTTCCAGCCTCACTCGAGGTTCCAGTCCCACTCCAGGTTCCAGTCTCACTCCAGGTTGCAGTTTTACTCCAGGTTCCAGTCCCAATCCAGGTTCCAGCCCCTCTCCAGGTTCCAGTCCCACTTCAGGTTCCAGTCTCACTCCAGGTTCCAGTCTTACTCCAGATTCCAGTCTCACTCCAGGTTCCAGTCCCTCTCCTGCTTCCAGTCCTAATCCAGGTTCCAGTCCCTCTGCAGGTTCCAGACCGACTCCGGGTTCCAGTCCCACTCCGGGTTAGAGACCCACTCCAGGTTCCAGTCCCTCTCCTGCTTCCAGTCCCAATCCAGGTTCCAGTCCCTCTCCAGGTTCCAGTCCCACTCCAGGTTCCAGTCCCACTCCAGGTTCCAATCTTACTCCAGGTTCCAGTCACACTCCAGGTTCCAGCCCCTCTCCAGATTCCAGTCTCACTCCAGGTTCCAGTCCCACTTCAGGTTCCAATCTCACTCCAGGTTCCGGTTTCACTCCAGGTTCCAGGCTCACTCCAGGTTCCAGTCACACTCCAGGTTCCAGTCTCACTCCAGGTTCCAGTCTAACTCCAGCTTCCAGTCTCACTCCAGGTTCCAGTCTCACTCGAGTTTCGAGTCCAACTCCAGGTTCCAGTCCCACTCTAGGTTCCAGTCCCTCTCCAGGTTCCAGTCTCACTTCAGGTTCCAGTCTCACTCCAGGTTCCAGTCTCAATCCAGATTCCAGTCCCACTCCAGGTTCCAGTCCCTCTCCTGTTTCCAATCCCACTCCAGGTTCCAGTCCCTATCCAGGTTCCAGTCACACTCCAGGCTCAAGTCCCTCTCCAGGTTCCAGTTCCACTCCGGGTTCGATTCCCTCTCCAGGTTCTAGTCCCACTCCAGGTTCCTGTCTCACTCCATGTTCCAGTCCCACTCCAGGTTCCAGTCCGACATCAGGTTCCAGTCCCACTCCAGGTTCCAGTCTCACTCCAGTTTCCAGTCCCTCTCCAGGCTCCAGTCCCACTCCAGGTTCCAGTCCCACTCCAGGTTCGTGTCTCACTCCAGGTTCCAGTCTTACTCCAGTTTCCAGTCCCACTCCAGGCTCCAGTCACTCTCCAGTTTCCAGTATCACTCCAGGTTCCATTCCCACTCCAGGTTCCAGACTCACTCCAGGTTCCAGTCTCACTCCAGGTTCCAGTTCCACTCCAGATTCCAGTCTCTCATCAGGTTCCAATCCCTCTCCAGGTTCCAGGCCCACTCCAGGTTGCATTCTCACTCCAGGTTCCAGTCCCACTCCACGTTCCAGTCCCACTCCAGGTTCCAGTCCCACTCCAGGTTCCAGTCACACTCCAGGTTCCATCTCACTCCAGGTTCCAGTCCCACTCCAGGTTCCATTCCCACTCCGGGTTCCATTCCCACTCCGGGTTCCAGAACCACTCTGGGTTCCAGTCCCTCTCCGGGTTCCAGTCTCACTCCAGGTTCCAGTCACACTCCAGGTTCCACTCCCAATCCAAGTTCCAGTGCCACTCCAGGTTCCAGTCTCACTGCAGGTTCCATTCCCACTCCAGGTTCCAGTCTCACTCCAGGTCCAAGTCTCACTCCAGCTTCCTGGACCACCCTAGGTTCCAGTCTCACTCCAGGTTCCAGGTTCCAGTCCCACTCCAGATTCCAGTCTCACTCCAGTTTCCAGTCCCTCTCCAGGTTCCAGTCCCACTGCAGATTCAAGTCCAACTCCAGGTTCCAGTCCCACTCCAGGATCCAGCCTCACTCCAGGTTCCAGTCCCACTCCAGGTTCCAGTCCCAATCCACGTTCCAGTCCCTCTCCAGGTTCCAGTCCCACTCCGGGTTCCAGTCCCACTCCGGGTTAGAGACCCACTCCAGGTTCCAGTCCCTCTCCGGGTTCCAGTCTCAATCCAGGTTCCTGTCTCACTCCAGGTTCCAGTCCCACTCCAGGGTCCAGTCCGACACCAGGTTCCAGTCCCAATCCAGGTATCAGTCTCACTCCAGTTTCCAGTCCCATTCCAGGTTCCAGTCCCACTCCAGTTTCCAGTCCCACTCCTGGTTCCAGTCCCACTCCAGGTTCCAATCTTACTCCAGGTTCCAGTCACACTCCAGGTTCCAGCCCCTCTCCAGATTCCAGTCTCACTCCAGGTTCCAGTCCCACTTCAGGTTCCAGTCTCACTCCAGGTTCCGGTCTCACTCCAGGTTCCAGGCTCACTCCAGGTTCCAGTCACACTCCAGGTTCCAGTCTCACTCCAGGTTCCAGTCCCACTCCAGGTTCCAGTCTCACTCCAGGTTCCAGTCTCACTCGAGGTTCGAGTCCAACTCCAGGTTCCAGTCCCACTCCAGGTTCCAGTTCCTCTCCAGGTTCCACTCCGAGTCCAGTTTCGACTCCTACTCCAGGTTCCAGTCCCACTCCAGGTTCTAGTCCCACTCCAGTTTCCAGTCCCACTCCAGGTTCCTGTCTAACTCCAGGTTCCAGTCTCACTCCAGGTTCCAGTCCCACTCCAGCTTCCAGTGTCACTCCAGGTTCCAGTCCCACTCCAGCTTCCAGTCTCACTCCAGCTTCCAGACTCACTCCAGGTTCCAGTCCCACTCCAGGTTCCAGTACCTCTCCTGGTTCCAGTCCCACTCCAGGTTCCAGCCCCACTCCAGGCTCCAGGCCCTCTCCAGGTTCCAGTCCCACTCCAGGTTCCAGTCCCACTCCAGGTTCCGGTCTCACTCCAGGTTCTAGTCCAACTCCAGGTTCCAGTCCCACTCCAGGTTCCAGTCTCACTCCAGGTTCCAGTCCCACTCCAGGTTCCAGTCCCATTCCAGGTTCCAGTCTCACTCCAGGTTCCAGTCCCAATCCAGTAACCAGTTCCACTCCATTTTCCAGTCCCTTTCCAGATTCCAGTCCCACTCCAGTTCCAGTCCCACTCCAGGTTCCAGTCCCACTCCATGTTCCAGTCCCTCTCCAGGCTCCAGGCCCTCTCCAGATTCGACTCCCACTCCAGGTTCCAGTCGCACTGCTGGTTCCAGTCCCACTCCAGGTTCCAGTCCCACTCCAGGTTCTAGTCCCACTCCAGGTTCCAGTCATTTTCCACGTTCCAGTCTCGCTCCAGTTTCCAGTCCCACTCCAGGTTCCAGTCATTTTCCAGGTTCCAGTCTCGCTCCAGGTTCCGGTCCGACTCCAGGTTCCAGTCCAACTCCAGCTTCCAGTCCCTCTCCAGGCTCATATCTCACTCCAGGGTCCAGTCCTACTCCAGGTGCCAGTCTCCCTCCAGGTTCGTCTATCAGTCCCGGAGCGACTCCCACTCCAGGTCGACTCCCACTCTAGGTTCCAGTCCCACTCCAGGTTCCTGTCTCACTCCAGGTTCCAGTCTCACTCCAGGTTCCTGTCCCACTCCAGGTTCCAGTCCCTCTCCTGCTTCCAGTCCCACTCCAGGTTCCAGTCCCTCTCCTGCTTCCAGTCCCACTCCAGGTTCCAGTCCCTATCCAGGTTCCAGTCACACTCCAGGCTCAAGTCCCTCTCCAGGTTCCAGTCCCACTCCGTGTTCCAGTCCGACTCCGGGTTAGAGACCCACTCCGGGTTCGATTCCCTCTCCAGGTTCCAGTCCCACTCCAGGTTCCTGTCTCACTCCATGTTCCAGTCCCACTCCAGGTTCCAGTCCGACACCAGGTTCCAGTCCCACTCCAGGTTCCAGTCTCACTCCAGTTTCCAGTCCCTCTCCAGGTTCCAGTCCCACTCCACGTTCCCGTCCCACTCCAGGTTCGTGTCTCACTCCAGGTTCCAGTCTTACTCCAGTTTCCAGTCCCACTCCAGGCTCCAGTCCCTCTCCAGTTTCCAGTCTCACTCCAGGTTCCATTCCCACTCCAGGTTCCAGACTCACTCCAGGTTCCAGTCTCACTCCAGGTTCCAGTTCCACTCCAGATTCCAGTCTCTCATCAGGTTCCAATCCCTCTCCAGGTTCCAGGCCCACTTCAGGTTGCATTCTCACTCCAGGTTCCAGTCCCACTCCACGTTCCAGTCCCACTCCAGATTCCAGTCTCACTCCAGTTTCCAGTCCCTCTCCAGGTTCCAGTTCCAATCCAGGTTCCAGCCCCTCTCCAGGTTCCAGTCTCACTCCAGGTTGCAGTCCCACTCCAGGTTCCAGTCTCACTCCAGGTTCCAGTCACACTCCAGGTTCCAGTCTCACTCCAGTTTCCAGTCCCACTCCAGGTTCCAGTCTCACTCCAGTTTCCAGTCCCTCTCCAGGATCGAGTCCAACTCCAGGTTCCAGTCCCACTCCAGTTTCCAGTCCCACTCTAGGTTCCACTCCGAGTCCAGTTTCGACTCCCACTCCAGGTTCCAGTCCCACTCCAGGTTCCAGTCTCACTCCAGTTTCCAGTCCCTCTCCAGGATCGAGTCCAACTCCAGGTTCCAGTCCCACTCCAGTTTCCAGTCCCACTCTAGGTTCCACTCCGAGTCCAGTTTCGACTCCCACTCCAGGTTCCAGTCCCACTCCAGTTTCCAGTCCCACTCCAGGTTCCTGTCTAACTCCAGGTTCCAGTCTCACTCCAGGTTCCAATCCCACTCCAGGTTCCAGCACCACTCCAGCTTCCAGTGTCACTCCAGGTTCCAGTCCCACTCCAGCTTCCAGTCTCACTCCAGCTTCCAGACTCACTCCAGGTACCAGTCCCACTCCAGGTTCCAGTACCTCTCCTGGTTCCAGTCCCACTCCAGGTTCCAGTCCCTCTCCAGGTTCCAGTCCCACTCCAGGTTCCGGTCTCACTCCAGGTTCTAGTCCAACTCCAGATTCCAGTCCCACTCCAGGTTCCAGTCTCACTCCAGGTTCCAGTCCCACTCCAGGTTCCAGTCCCATTCCAGGTTCCAGTCTCACTCCAGGTTCCAGTCCCAATCCAGTAACCAGTTCCACTCCATTTTCCAGTCCCTTTCCAGATTCCAGTCCCACTCCAGTTCCAGTCCCACTCCAGGTTCCAGTCCCATTCCAGGTTCCAGTCTCACTCCAGGTTTTAGTCCCAATCCAGTAACCAGTTCCACTCCATTTTCCAGTCCCTTTCCAGATTCCAGTCCCACTCCAGTTCCAGTCCCACTCCAGGTTCCAGTCCCACTCCAGGTTCAACTCCCACTCCAGGTTCCAGTCTCACTCCAGGTTCCAATCCCACTCCAGGTTCCAGTCTCACTCCAGGTTCCAGTCTCACTCCAGGTTCCAGTCCCACTCTAGGTTCCAGACCCGCTCCAGGTTCCAGTCCCACTCCATGTTCCAGTCCCTCTCCAGGTTCCAGTCCGAGTCCTGATTCGACTCCCACTCCAGGTTCCAGTCGCACTCCTGGTTCCAGGCCCACTCCAGGTTCCAGTCCCACTCCAGGTTCCAGTCCCATTCCAGTTTCCAGTCCCACTCCAGGTTCCGGTCCGACTCCAGGTTCCAGTCCAACTCCAGCTTCCAGTCCCTCTCCAGGCTCATATCTCACTCCAGGGTCCAGTCCTACTCCAGGTGCCAGTCTCCCTCCAGGTTCGTCTATCACTCCCGGAGCGACTCCCACTCCAGGTTCAAGTCCCACTCCGGCTTAGAGAACCAATCCGGGTTCCATGTCCCGCTTCAGGTTCCAGTCCCACTCCAGGTTCCTTTCTCACTCCAGGTTCCTTTCTCACTCCAGGTTCCCGTTCCACTCCAGCTTCCTGTCCCACTCCAGCTTCCAGTACCACTCCAGGTTCGTGTCTCACTCCAGGTTCCAGTCCCTCTCCAGGTTCCAGTACCACTCCAGGTTCGTGTCTCACTCCAGGTTCCAGTCCCACTCCAAGTTCCAGTCTTACTCGAGGTTCCAGTCACACTCCAGGTTCCAGCCCCTCTCCAGGTTCCCGTCTCACTCCAGGTTGCAGTCCCACTTCAGGTTCCAGTCTCACTCCAGGTTCCACTCTCACTCCAGTTTCCAGTCCCACTCCAGGCTCCAGTCCCTCTCCAGTTTCCAGTCTCACTCCAGGTTCCATTCCCACTCCAGGTTCCAGACTCACTCCAGGTTCCAGTCTCACTCCAGGTTCCAGTTCCACTCCAGATTCCAGTCTCTCATCAGGTTCCAATCCATCTCCAGGTTCCAGGCCCACTCCAGGTTGCATTCTCACTCCAGGTTCCAGTCCCACTCCACGTTCCAGTCCCACTCCAGGTTCCAGTCCCACTCCAGGTTCCAGTCTCACTCCAGGTTCCAGTCTCACTCCAGGTTCCTGTCTCACTCCAGGTTCCAGTCACACTCCAGGTTCCAGTCCCACTCCAGGTTCCAGTCCCACTCCGGGTTCCATTCCCACTCCGGGTTCCAGAACCACTCTGGGTTCCAGTCCCTCTCCGGGTTCCAGTCTCACTCCAGGTTCCAGTCACACTCCAGGTTCCAGTCCCAATCCAAGTTCCAGTGCCACTCCAGGTTCCAGTCTCACTGCAGGTTCCAGTCCCACTCCAGGTTCCAGTCTCACTCCAGGTCCAAGTCTCACTCCAGCTTCCTGGACCACTCTAGGTTCCAGTCTCACTCCAGGTTCCAGGTTCCAGTCCCACTCCAGATTCCAGTCTCACTCCAGTTTCCAGTCCCTCTCCAGGTTCCAGTCCCACTGCAGATTCAAGTCCAACTCCAGGTTCCAGTCCCACTCCAGGATCCGGCCTCACTCCAGGTTCCAGTCCCACTCCAGGTTCCAGTCTCACTCCAGGTTGCAGTTTTACTCCAGGTTCCAGTCCCAATCCAGGTTACAGCCCCTCTCCAGGTTCCAGTCCCACTTCAGGTTCCAGTCTCACTCCAGGTTCCAGTCTTACTCCAGATTCCAGTCTCACTCCAGGTTCCAGTCCCTCTCTTGCTTCCAGTCCCAATCCAGGTTCCAGTCCCTCTCGAGGTTCCAGTCCGACTCCGGGTTCCAGTCCCACTCCGGGTTAGAGACCCACTCCAGTTTCCAGTCCCTCTCCTGGATCCAGTCTCAATCCAGATTCCGGTCTCACTCCACGTTCCAGTGCCACTCCAGGTTCCAGTCCGACACCAGGTTCCAGTCCCACTCCAGGTATCAGTCTCACTCCAGTTTCCAGTCCCATTCCAGGTTCCAGTCCCACTCCAGGTTCCAGGCTCACTCCAGGTTCCAGTCACACTCCAGGTTCCAGTCTCACTCCAGGTTCCAGTCTAACTCCGGGTTCCAGTCTCACTCCAGGTTCCAGTCTCACTCGAGGTTCGAGTCCAACTCCAGGTTCCAGTCCCACTCCAGGTTCCAGTCCCTCTCCAGGTTCCAGTCTCACTTCAGGTTCCAGTCTCACTCCAGGTTCCAGTCTCAATCCAGATTCCAGTCCCACTCCAGGTTCCAGTCCCTCTCCTGTTTCCAATCCCACTCCAGGTTCCAGTCCCTATCCAGGTTCCAGTCACACTCCAGGCTCAAGTCCCTCTCCAGGTTCCAGTCCCACTCCGGGTTCCAGTCCCACTCCGGGTTAGAGACCCACTCCGGGTTCGATTCTCTCTCCAGGTTCTAGTCCCACTCCAGGTTCCTGTCTCACTCCATGTTCCAGTCCCACTCCAGGTTCCAGTCCGACATCAGGTTCCAGTCCCACTCCAGGTTCCAGTCTCACTCCAGTTTCCACTCCCTCTCCAGGCTCCAGTCCCACTCCAGGTTCCAGTCCCACTCCAGGTTCGTGTCTCACTCCAGGTTCCAGTCTTACTCCAGTTTCCAGTCCCACTCCAGGCTCCAGTCACTCTCCAGTTTCCAGTCTCACTCCAGGTTCCATTCCCACTCCAGGTTCCAGACTCACTCCAGGTTCCAGTCTCACTCCAGGTTCCAGTTCCACTCCAGATTTCAGTCTCTCATCAGGTTCCAATCCCTCTCCAGGTTCCAGGCCCACTCAAGGTTGCATTCTCACTCCAGGTTCCAGTCCCACTCCACGTTCCAGTCCCACTCCAGGTTCCAGTCCCACTCCAGGTTCCAGTCTCACTCCAGGTTCCAGTCTCACTCCAAGTTCCTGTCTCACTCCAGGTTCCAGTCACACTCCAGGTTCCATCTCACTCCAGGTTCCAGTCCCACTCCAGGTTCCATTCCCACTCCGGGTTCCATTCCCACTCCGGGTTCCAGAACCACTCTGGGCTCCAGTCCCTCTCCGGGTTCCAGTCTCACTCCAGGTTCCAGTCCCACTCCAGGATTCAGTCTCACTCCAATCCCAGTCTCACTCCTGCTTCCTGGCCCACTCCAGGTTCCAGTCTTACTCCAGGTTCCAGTCCCACTCCAGGTTCCAGTCTCACTCCAGTTTCCAGTCCCTCTCCAGGTTCCAGTCCCACTCCAGATTTAAGTCCAACTCCAGGTTCCAGTCCCACTCCAGGTTCCAGTCTCACTCCAGGTTCCAATCTCACTCCAGCTTCCTGGCCCACTTCAGGTTCCAGTCTCACTCCTAGTTCCAGTCCCACTCCTGATTCCAGTCTCACTCCAGTTTCCAGTCCCTCTCCAGGTTCCAGTCTCACTCCAGGTTCCTGTCTCACTCCAGGTTCCTGTCTCACTCCAGGTACCAGTCACACTCCAGGTTCCATCTCACTCCAGGTTCCAGTCCGACTCCAGGTTCCAGTCCCACTCCGGGTTCCATTCCCACTCCGGGTTCCAGAACCACTCTGGGTTCCAGTCCCTCTCCGGGTTCCAGTCTCACTCCAGGTTCCAGTCACACTCCAGGTTCCAGTCCCAATCCAAGTTCCTGTGCCACTCCAGGTTCCAGTCTCACTGCAGGTTCCATTCCCACTCCAGGTTCCAGTCTCACTCCAGGTCCAAGCCTCACTCCAGCTTCCTGGACCACTCTAGGTTCCAGTCTCACTCCAGGTTCCAGTCCCACTCCAGATTCCAGTCTCACTCCAGTTTCCAGTCCCTCTCCAGGTTCCAGTCCCACTCCAGATTCAAGTCCAACTCCAGGTTCCAGTCCCACTCCAGGTTCCAGCCTCACTCCAGGTTCCAGTCCCACTCCAGGTTCCAGTCTCACTCCAGGTTCCAGTTTTACTCCAGGTTCCAGTCCCAATCCAGGTTCCAGCCCCTCTCCAGTTTCCAGTCCGACTCCGGGTTCCAGTCCCACTCCGGGTTAGAGACCCACTCCAGGTTCCATTCTCTCTCCAGGTTCCAGTCCCACTCCAGCTTCCTGTGTCACTCAAGGTTCCAGTCCCACTCCAGGTATCAGTCTCACTCCAGTTTCCAGTCCCATTCCTGGTTCCAGTCCCACTCCAGTTTCCAGTCCCACTCCAGGTTCCAGTCCCACTCCAGGTTCCAATCTTACTCCAGGTTCCAGTCCCACTCCAGGTTCCAGCCCCTCTCCAGATTCCAGTCTCTCTCCAGTTTTCAGTCCCACTTCAGGTTCCAGTCTCACTCCAGGTTCCAGTCTCACTCCAGGTTCCAGGCTTACTCCAGGTTCCAGTAACACTCCAGGTTCCAGTCTCACTCCAGGTTCCAGTCTAACTCCAGGTTCCAGTCTCACTCCAGGTTCCAGTCTCACTCGAGGTTCGAGTCCAACTCCAGGTTCCAGTCCCACTCCAGGTTCCAGTCCGTCTCCAGGTTCCACTCCGAGTCCAGTTTCGACTCCCACTCCAGGTTCCAGTCCCACTCCAGGTTCTAGTCCCACTCCAGTTTCCAGTCCCACTCCAGGTTCCTGTCTAACTCCAGGTTCCAGTCTCACTCCAGGTTCCAATCCCACTCCAGGTTCCAGCACCACTCCAGCTTCCAGTGTCACTCCGGGTTCCAGTCCCACTCCAGCTTCCAGTCTCACTCCAGCTTCCAGACTCACTCCAGGTTCCAGTCCCACTCCAGGTTCCAGTACCTCTCCTGGTTCCAGTCCCACTCCAGGTTCCAGTCCCACTCCAGGTTCCAGTCCCACTCCAGGTTCCGGTCTCACTCCAGGTTCTAGTCCAACTCCAGATTCCAGTCCCACTCCAGGTTCCAGTCTCACTCCAGGTTCCAGTCCCACTCCAGGTTCCAGTCCCATTCCAGGTTCCAGTCTCACTCCAGGTTCCAGTCCCAATCCAGTAACCAGTTCCACTCCATTTTCCAGACCCTTTCCAGAGTCCAGTCCCACTCCAGTTCCAATCCCACTCCAGGTTCCAGTCCCACACCAGGTTCAAGTCCCACTCCAGGTTCCAGTCTCACTCCAGGTTCCAATCCCACTCCAGGTTCCAGTCTCACTCCAGGTTCCAGTCCCACTCCAAGTTCCAGTCTTACTCGAGGTTCCAGTCACACTCCAGGTTCCAGCCCCTCTCCAGGTTCCCGTCTCACTCCAGGTTGCAGTCCCACTTCAGGTTCCAGTCTCGCTCCAGGTTCCACTCTCACTGCAGTTTCCAGTCCCACTCCAGGCTCCAGTCCCTCTCCAGTTTCCAGTCTCACTACAGGTTCCATTCCCACTCCAGGTTCCAGACTCACTCCAGGTTCCAGTCTCACTCCAGGTTCCAGTTCCACTCCAGATTCAGGTCTCTCATCAGGTTCCAATCCCTCTCCAGGTTCCAGGCCCACTCCAGGTTGCATTCTCACTCCAGGTTCCAGTCCCACTCCACGTTCCAGTCCCACTCCAGGTTCCAGTCCCACTCCAGGTTCCAGTCTCACTCCAGGTTCCAGTCTCACTCCAGGTTCCTGTCTCACTCCAGGTTCCAGTCACACTCCAGGTTCCATCTCACTCCAGGTTCCAGTCCCACTCCAGGTTCCAGTCCCACTCCGGGTTCCATTCCCACTCCGGGTTCCAGAACCACTCTGGGTTCCAGTCCCTCTCCGGGTTCCAGTCTCACTCCAGGTTCCAGTCACACTCCAGGTTCCAGTCCCAATCCAAGTTCCAGTGCCACTCCAGGTTCCAGTCTCACTGCAGGTTCCAGTCCCACTCCAGGTACCAGTCTCACTCCAGGTCCAAGTCTCACTCCAGCTTCCTGGACCACTCTAGGTTCCAGTCTCACTCCAGGTTCCAGGTTCCAGTCCCACTCCAGATTCCAGTCTCACTCCAGTTTCCAGTCCCTCTCCAGGTTCCAGTCCCACTGCAGATTCAAGTCCAACTCCAGGTTCCAGTCCCACTCCAGGTTCCAGCCTCACTCCAGGTTCCAGTCCCACTACAGGTTCCAGTCTCACTCCAGGTTCAAGTTTTACTCCAGGTTCCAGTCCCAATCCAGGTTCCAGCCCCTCTCCAGGTTCCAGTCCCACTTCAGGTTCCAGTCTCACTCCAGGTTCCAGTCTTACTCCAGATTCCAGTCTCACTCCAGGTTCCAGTCCCTCTCCTGCTTCCAGTCCTAATCCAGGTTCCAGTCCCTCTGCAGGTTCCAGTCCGACTCCGGGTTCCAGTCCCACTCCGGGTTAGAGACCCACTCCAGGTTCCAGTCCCTCTCCTGCTTCCAGTCCCAATCCAGGTTCCAGTCCCTCTCCAGGTTCCAGTCCCACTCCAGGTTCCAGTCCCACTCCAGGTTCCAATCTTACTCCAGGTTCCAGTCACACTCCAGGTTCCAGCCCCTCTCCAGATTCCAGTCTCACTCCAGGTTCCAGTCCCACTTCAGGTTCCAATCTCACTCCAGGTTCCGGTTTCACTCCAGGTTCCAGGCTCACTCCAGGTTCCAGTCACACTCCAGGTTCCAGTCTCACTCCAGGTTCCAGTCTAACTCCAGCTTCCAGTCTCACTCCAGGTTCCAGTCTCACTCGAGTTTCGAGTCCAACTCCAGGTTCCAGTCCCTCTCCAGGTTCCAGTCTCACTTCAGGTTCCAGTCTCACTCCAGGTTCCAGTCTCAATCCAGATTCCAGTCCCACTCCAGGTTCCAGACCCTCTCCTGTTTCCAATCCCACTCCAGGTTCCAGTCCCTATCCAGGTTCCAGTCACACTCCAGGCTCAAGTCCCTCTCCAGGTTCCAGTTCCACTCCGGGTTCGATTCCCTCTCCAGGTTCTAGTCCCACTCCAGGTTCCTGTCTCACTCCATGTTCCAGTCCCACTCCAGGTTCCAGTCCGTCATCAGGTTCCAGTCCCACTCCAGGTTCCAGTCTCACTCCAGTTTCCAGTCCCTCTCCAGGCTCCAGTCCCACTCCAGGTTCCAGTCCCACTCCAGGTTCGTGTCTCACTCCAGGTTCCAGTCTTACTCCAGTTTCCAGTCCCACTCCAGGCTCCAGTCACTCTCCAGTTTGCAGTCTCACTCCAGGTTCCATTCCCACTCCAGGTTCCAGACTCACTCCAGGTTCCAGTCTCACTCCAGGTTCCAGTTCCACTCCAGATTCCAGTCTCTCATCAGGTTCCAATCCCTCTCCAGGTTCCAGGCCCACTCCAGGTTGCATTCTCACTCCAGGTTCCAGTCCCACTCCACGTTCCAGTCCCACTCCAAGTTCCAGTCCCACTCCAGGTTCCAGTCACACTCCAGGTTCCATCTCACTCCAGGTTCCAGTCCCACTCCAGGTTTCATTCCCACTCCGGGTTCCATTCCAACTCCGGTTCCAGAACCACTCTGGGTTCCAGTCCCTCTCCGGGTTCCAGTCTCACTCCAGGTTCCAGTCACACTCCAGGTTCCAGTCCCAATCCAAGTTCCAGTGCCACTCCAGGTTCCAGTCTCACTGCAGGTTCCATTCCCACTCCAGGTTCCAGTCTCACTCCAGGTCCAAGTCTCACTCAAGCTTCCTGGACCACTCTAGGTTCCAGTCTCACTCCAGGTTCCAGGTTCCTGTCCCACTCCAGATTCCAGTCTCACTCCAGTTTCCAGTCCCTCTCCAGGTTCCAGTCCCACTGCAGATTCAAGTCCAACTCCAGGTTCCAGTCCCACTCCAGGATCCAGCCTCACTCCAGGTTCCAGTCCCACTCCAGGTTCCAGTCTCACTCCAGCTTCCAGTCTTACTCCAGATTCCAGTCTCACTCCAGGTTCCAGTCCCTCTCCTGCTTCCAGTCCCAATCCACGTTCCAGTCCCTCTCCAGGTTCCAGTCCCACTCCGGGTTCCAGTCCCACTCCGGGTTAGAGACCCACTCCAGGTTCCAGGCCCTCTCCAGGTTCCAGTCTCAATCCAGGTGCCTGTCTCACTCCAGGTTCCAGTCCCAATCCAGGTTCCAGTCCGACACCAGGTTCCAGTCCCAATCCAGGTATCAGTCTCACTCCAGTTTCCAGTCCCATTCCAGGTTCCAGTCCCACTCCAGTTTCCAGTCCCACTCCAGGTTCCAGTCCCACTCCAGGTTCCAATCTTACTCCAGGTTCCAGTCACACTCCAGGTTCCAGCCCCTCTCCAGATTCCAGTCTCACTCCAGGTTCCAGTCCCACTTCAGGTTCCAGTCTCACTCCAGGTTCCGGTCTCACTCCAGGTTCCAGGCTCACTCCAGGTTCCAGTCACACTCCAGGTTCCAGTCTCACTCCAGGTTCCAGTCTAACTCCAGGTTCCAGTCTCACTCCAGGTTCCAGTCTCACTCGAGGTTCGAGTCCAACTCCAGGTTCCAGTCCCACTCCAGGTTCCAGTTCCTCTCCAGGTTCCACTCCGAGTCCAGTTTCGACTCCTACTCCAGGTTCCAGTCCCACTCCAGGTTCTAGTCCCACTCCAGTTTCCAGTCCCACTCCAGGTTCCTGTCTAACTCCAGGTTCCAGTCTCACTCCAGGTTCCAGTCCCACTCCAGCTTCCAGTGTCACTCCAGGTTCCAGTCCAACTCCAGCTTCCAGTCCCTCTCCAGGCTCATATCTCACTCCAGGGTCCAGTCCTACTCCAGATGCCAGTCTCCCTCCAGGTTCGTCTATCAGTCCCGGAGCGACTCCCACTCCAGGTCGACTCCCACTCTAGGTTCCAGTCCCACTCCAGGTTCCTGTCTCACTCCAGGTTCCAGTCTCACTCCAGGTTCCTGTCCCACTCCAGGTTCCAGTCCCTCTCCTGCTTCCAGTCCCACTCCAGGTTCCAGTCCCTCTCCTGCTTCCAGTCCCACTCCAGGTTCCAGTCCCTATCCAGGTTCCAGTCACACTCCAGGCTCAAGTCCCTCTCCAGGTTCCAGTCCCACTCCGTGTTCCAGTCCGACTCCGGGTTAGAGACCCACTCCGGGTTCGATTCCCTCTCCAGGTTCCAGTCCCACTCCAGGTTCCTGTCTCACTCCATGTTCCAGTCCCACTCCAGGTTCCAGTCCGACACCAGGTTCCAGTCCCACTCCAGGTTCCAGTCTCACTCCAGTTTCCAGTCCCTCTCCAGGTTCCAGTCCCACTCCACGTTCCCGTCCCACTCCAGGTTCGTGTCTCACTCCAGGTTCCAGTCTTACTCCAGTTTCCAGTCCCACTCCAGGCTCCAGTCCCTCTCCAGTTTCCAGTCTCACTCCAGGTTCCATTCCCACTCCAGGTTCCAGACTCACTCCAGGTTCCAGTCTCACTCCAGGTTCCAGTTCCACTCCAGATTCCAGTCTCTCATCAGGTTCCAATCCCTCTCCAGGTTCCAGGCCCACTTCAGGTTGCATTCTCACTCCAGGTTCCAGTCCCACTCCACGTTCCAGTCCCACTCCAGATTCCAGTCTCACTCCAGTTTCCAGTCCCTCTCCAGGTTCCAGTTCCAATCCAGGTTCCAGCCCCTCTCCAGGTTCCAGTCTCACTCCAGGTTGCAGTCCCACTCCAGGTTCCAGTCTCACTCCAGGTTCCAGTCACACTCCAGGTTCCAGTCTCACTCCAGTTTCCAGTCCCACTCCAGGTTCCAGTCTCACTCCAGTTTCCAGTCCCTCTCCAGGATCGAGTCCAACTCCAGGTTCCAGTCCCACTCCAGTTTCCAGTCCCACTCTAGGTTCCACTCCGAGTCCAGTTTCGACTCCCACTCCAGGTTCCAGTCCCACTCCAGGTTCCAGTCTCACTCCAGTTTCCAGTCCCTCTCCAGGATCGAGTCCAACTCCAGGTTCCAGTCCCACTCCAGTTTCCAGTCCCACTCTAGGTTCCACTCCGAGTCCAGTTTCGACTCCCACTCCAGGTTCCAGTCCCACTCCAGTTTCCAGTCCCACTCCAGGTTCCTGTCTAACTCCAGGTTCCAGTCTCACTCCAGGTTCCAATCCCACTCCAGGTTCCAGCACCACTCCAGCTTCCAGTGTCACTCCAGGTTCCAGTCCCACTCCAGCTTCCAGTCTCACTCCAGCTTCCAGACTCACTCCAGGTACCAGTCCCACTCCAGGTTCCAGTACCTCTCCTGGTTCCAGTCCCACTCCAGGTTCCAGTCCCTCTCCAGGTTCCAGTCCCACTCCAGGTTCCGGTCTCACTCCAGGTTCTAGTCCAACTCCAGATTCCAGTCCCACTCCAGGTTCCAGTCTCACTCCAGGTTCCAGTCCCACTCCAGGTTCCAGTCCCATTCCAGGTTCCAGTCTCACTCCAGGTTCCAGTCCCAATCCAGTAACCAGTTCCACTCCATTTTCCAGTCCCTTTCCAGATTCCAGTCCCACTCCAGTTCCAGTCCCACTCCAGGTTCCAGTCCCATTCCAGGTTCCAGTCTCACTCCAGGTTTTAGTCCCAATCCAGTAACCAGTTCCACTCCATTTTCCAGTCCCTTTCCAGATTCCAGTCCCACTCCAGTTCCAGTCCCACTCCAGGTTCCAGTCCCACTCCAGGTTCAACTCCCACTCCAGGTTCCAGTCTCACTCCAGGTTCCAATCCCACTCCAGGTTCCAGTCTCACTCCAGGTTCCAGTCTCACTCCAGGTTCCAGTCCCACTCTAGGTTCCAGACCCGCTCCAGGTTCCAGTCCCACTCCATGTTCCAGTCCCTCTCCAGGTTCCAGTCCGAGTCCTGATTCGACTCCCACTCCAGGTTCCAGTCGCACTCCTGGTTCCAGGCCCACTCCAGGTTCCAGTCCCACTCCAGGTTCCAGTCCCATTCCAGTTTCCAGTCCCACTCCAGGTTCCGGTCCGACTCCAGGTTCCAGTCCAACTCCAGCTTCCAGTCCCTCTCCAGGCTCATATCTCACTCCAGGGTCCAGTCCTACTCCAGGTGCCAGTCTCCCTCCAGGTTCGTCTATCACTCCCGGAGCGACTCCCACTCCAGGTTCAAGTCCCACTCCGGCTTAGAGAACCAATCCGGGTTCCATGTCCCGCTTCAGGTTCCAGTCCCACTCCAGGTTCCTTTCTCACTCCAGGTTCCTTTCTCACTCCAGGTTCCCGTTCCACTCCAGCTTCCTGTCCCACTCCAGCTTCCAGTACCACTCCAGGTTCGTGTCTCACTCCAGGTTCCAGTCCCTCTCCAGGTTCCAGTACCACTCCAGGTTCGTGTCTCACTCCAGGTTCCAGTCCCACTCCAAGTTCCAGTCTTACTCGAGGTTCCAGTCACACTCCAGGTTCCAGCCCCTCTCCAGGTTCCCGTCTCACTCCAGGTTGCAGTCCCACTTCAGGTTCCAGTCTCACTCCAGGTTCCACTCTCACTCCAGTTTCCAGTCCCACTCCAGGCTCCAGTCCCTCTCCAGTTTCCAGTCTCACTCCAGGTTCCATTCCCACTCCAGGTTCCAGACTCACTCCAGGTTCCAGTCTCACTCCAGGTTCCAGTTCCACTCCAGATTCCAGTCTCTCATCAGGTTCCAATCCATCTCCAGGTTCCAGGCCCACTCCAGGTTGCATTCTCACTCCAGGTTCCAGTCCCACTCCACGTTCCAGTCCCTCTCCAGGTTCCAGTACCACTCCAGGTTCGTGTCTCACTCCAGGTTCCAGTCCCACTCCAAGTTCCAGTCTTACTCGAGGTTCCAGTCACACTCCAGGTTCCAGCCCCTCTCCAGGTTCCCGTCTCACTCCAGGTTGCAGTCCCACTTCAGGTTCCAGTCTCACTCCAGGTTCCACTCTCACTCCAGTTTCCAGTCCCACTCCAGGCTCCAGTCCCTCTCCAGTTTCCAGTCTCACTCCAGGTTCCATTCCCACTCCAGGTTCCAGACTCACTCCAGGTTCCAGTCCCACTCCAGGTTCCAGTTCCACTCCAGATTCCAGTCTCTCATCAGGTTCCAATCCATCTCCAGGTTCCAGGCCCACTACAGGTTGCATTCTCACTCCAGGTTCCAGTCCCACTCCACGTTCCAGTCCCACTCCAGGCTCCAGTCACTCTCCAGTTTGCAGTCTCACTCCAGGTTCCATTCCCACTCCAGGTTCCAGACTCACTCCAGGTTCCAGTCTCACTCCAGGTTCCAGTTCCACTCCAGATTCCAGTCTCTCATCAGGTTCCAATCCCTCTCCAGGTTCCAGGCCCACTCCAGGTTGCATTCTCACTCCAGGTTCCAGTCCCACTCCACGTTCCAGTCCCACTCCAAGTTCCAGTCCCACTCCAGGTTCCAGTCACACTCCAGGTTCCATCTCACTCCAGGTTCCAGTCCCACTCCAGGTTTCATTCCCACTCCGGGTTCCATTCCAACTCCGGTTCCAGAACCACTCTGGGTTCCAGTCCCTCTCCGGGTTCCAGTCTCACTCCAGGTTCCAGTCACACTCCAGGTTCCAGTCCCAATCCAAGTTCCAGTGCCACTCCAGGTTCCAGTCTCACTGCAGGTTCCATTCCCACTCCAGGTTCCAGTCTCACTCCAGGTCCAAGTCTCACTCAAGCTTCCTGGACCACTCTAGGTTCCAGTCTCACTCCAGGTTCCAGGTTCCTGTCCCACTCCAGATTCCAGTCTCACTCCAGTTTCCAGTCCCTCTCCAGGTTCCAGTCCCACTGCAGATTCAAGTCCAACTCCAGGTTCCAGTCCCACTCCAGGATCCAGCCTCACTCCAGGTTCCAGTCCCACTCCAGGTTCCAGTCTCACTCCAGCTTCCAGTCTTACTCCAGATTCCAGTCTCACTCCAGGTTCCAGTCCCTCTCCTGCTTCCAGTCCCAATCCACGTTCCAGTCCCTCTCCAGGTTCCAGTCCCACTCCGGGTTCCAGTCCCACTCCGGGTTAGAGACCCACTCCAGGTTCCAGGCCCTCTCCAGGTTCCAGTCTCAATCCTGGTGCCTGTCTCACTCCAGGTTCCAGTCCCAATCCAGGTTCCAGTCCGACACCAGGTTCCAGTCCCAATCCAGGTATCAGTCTCACTCCAGTTTCCAGTCCCATTCCAGGTTCCAGTCCCACTCCAGTTTCCAGTCCCACTCCAGGTTCCAGTCCCACTCCAGGTTCCAATCTTACTCCAGGTTCCAGTCACACTCCAGGTTCCAGCCCCTCTCCAGATTCCAGTCTCACTCCAGGTTCCAGTCCCACTTCAGGTTCCAGTCTCACTCCAGGTTCCGGTCTCACTCCAGGTTCCAGGCTCACTCCAGGTTCCAGTCACACTCCAGGTTCCAGTCTCACTCCAGGTTCCAGTCTAACTCCAGGTTCCAGTCTCACTCCAGGTTCCAGTCTCACTCGAGGTTCGAGTCCAACTCCAGGTTCCAGTCCCACTCCAGGTTCCAGTTCCTCTCCAGGTTCCACTCCGAGTCCAGTTTCGACTCCTACTCCAGGTTCCAGTCCCACTCCAGGTTCTAGTCCCACTCCAGTTTCCAGTCCCACTCCAGGTTCCTGTCTAACTCCAGGTTCCAGTCTCACTCCAGGTTCCAGTCCCACTCCAGCTTCCAGTGTCACTCCAGGTTCCAGTCCCACTCCAGCTTCCAGTCCCTCTCCAGGCTCATATCTCACTCCAGGGTCCAGTCCTACTCCAGATGCCAGTCTCCCTCCAGGTTCGTCTATCAGTCCCGGAGCGACTCCCACTCCAGGTCGACTCCCACTCTAGGTTCCAGTCCCACTCCAGGTTCCTGTCTCATTCCAGGTTCCAGTCTCACTCCAGGTTCCTGTCCCACTCCAGGTTCCAGTCCCTCTCCTGCTTCCAGTCCCACTCCAGGTTCCAGTCCCTCTCCTGCTTCCAGTCCCACTCCAGGTTCCAGTCCCTATCCAGGTTCCAGTCACACTCCAGGCTCAAGTCCCTCTCCAGGTTCCAGTCCCACTCCGTGTTCCAGTCCGACTCCGGGTTAGAGACCCACTCCGGGTTCGATTCCCTCTCCAGGTTCCAGTCCCACTCCAGGTTCCTGTCTCACTCCATGTTCCAGTCCCACTCCAGGTTCCAGTCCGACACCAGGTTCCAGTCCCACTCCAGGTTCCAGTCTCACTCCAGTTTCCAGTCCCTCTCCAGGTTCCAGTCCCACTCCACGTTCCCGTCCCACTCCAGGTTCGTGTCTCACTCCAGGTTCCAGTCTTACTCCAGTTTCCAGTCCCACTCCAGGCTCCAGTCCCTCTCCAGTTTCCAGTCTCACTCCAGGTTCCATTCCCACTCCAGGTTCCAGACTCACTCCAGGTTCCAGTCTCACTCCAGGTTCCAGTTCCACTCCAGATTCCAGTCTCTCATCAGGTTCCAATCCCTCTCCAGGTTCCAGGCCCACTTCAGGTTGCATTCTCACTCCAGGTTCCAGTCCCACTCCAGGTTCCAGTCCCACTCCAGATTCCAGTCTCACTCCAGTTTCCAGTCCCTCTCCAGGTTCCAGTTCCAATCCAGGTTCCAGCCCCTCTCCAGGTTCCAGTCTCACTCCAGGTTGCAGTCCCACTCCAGGTTCCAGTCTCACTCCACGTTCCCGTCCCACTCCAGGTTCGTGTCTCACTCCAGGTTCCAGTCTTACTCCAGTTTCCAGTCCCACTCCAGGCTCCAGTCCCTCTCCAGTTTCCAGTCTCACTCCAGGTTCCATTCCCACTCCAGGTTCCAGACTCACTCCAGGTTCCAGTCTCACTCCAGGTTCCAGTTCCACTCCAGATTCCAGTCTCTCATCAGGTTCCAATCCCTCTCCAGGTTCCAGGCCCACTTCAGGTTGCATTCTCACTCCAGGTTCCAGTCCCACTCCAGGTTCCAGTCCCACTCCAGATTCCAGTCTCACTCCAGTTTCCAGTCCCTCTCCAGGTTCCAGTTCCAATCCAGGTTCCAGCCCCTCTCCAGGTTCCAGTCTCACTCCAGGTTGCAGTCCCACTCCAGGTTCCAGTCTCACTCCAGGTTCCAGTCACACTCCAGGTTCCAGTCTCACTCCAGTTTCCAGTCCCACTCCAGGTTCCAGTCTCACTCCAGTTTCCAGTCCCTCTCCAGGATCGAGTCCAACTCCAGGTTCCAGTCCCACTCCAGTTTCCAGTCCCACTCTAGGTTCCACTCCGAGTCCAGTTTCGACTCCCACTCCAGGTTCCAGTCCCACTCCAGGTTCCAGTCTCACTCCAGTTTCCAGTCCCTCTCCAGGATCGAGTCCAACTCCAGGTTCCAGTCCCACTCCAGTTTCCAGTCCCACTCTAGGTTCCACTCCGAGTCCAGTTTCGACTCCCACTCCAGGTTCCAGTCCCACTCCAGTTTCCAGTCCCACTCCAGGTTCCTGTCTAACTCCAGGTTCCAGTCTCACTCCAGGTTCCAATCCCACTCCAGGTTCCAGCACCACTCCAGCTTCCAGTGTCACTCCAGGTTCCAGTCCCACTCCAGCTTCCAGTCTCACTCCAGCTTCCAGACTCACTCCAGGTACCAGTCCCACTCCAGGTTCCAGTACTTCTCCTGGTTCCAGTCCCACTCCAGGTTCCAGTCCCTCTCCAGGTTCCAGTCCCACTCCAGGTTCCGGTCTCACTCCAGGTTCTAGTCCAACTCCAGATTCCAGTCCCACTCCAGGTTCCAGTCTCACTCCAGGTTCCAGTCCCACTCCAGGTTCCAGTCCCATTCCAGGTTCCAGTCTCACTCCAGGTTCCAGTCCCAATCCAGTAACCAGTTCCACTCCATTTTCCAGTCCCTTTCCAGATTCCAGTCCCACTCCAGTTCCAGTCCCACTCCAGGTTCCAGTCCCATTCCAGGTTCCAGTCTCACTCCAGGTTTTAGTCCCAATCCAGTAACCAGTTCCACTCCATTTTCCAGTCCCTTTCCAGATTCCAGTCCCACTCCAGTTCCAGTCCCACTCCAGGTTCCAGTCCCACTCCAGGTTCAACTCCCACTCCAGGTTCCAGTCTCACTCCAGGTTCCAATCCCACTCCAGGTTCCAGTCTCACTCCAGGTTCCAGTCTCACTCCAGGTTCCAGTCCCACTCTAGGTTCCAGACCCGCTCCAGGTTCCAGTCCCACTCCATGTTCCAGTCCCTCTCCAGGTTCCAGTCCGAGTCCTGATTCGACTCCCACTCCAGGTTCCAGTCGCACTCCTGGTTCCAGGCCCACTCCAGGTTCCAGTCCCACTCCAGGTTCCAGTCCCATTCCAGTTTCCAGTCCCACTCCAGGTTCCGGTCCGACTCCAGGTTCCAGTCCAACTCCAGCTTCCAGTCCCTCTCCAGGCTCATATCTCACTCCAGGGTCCAGTCCTACTCCAGGTGCCAGTCTCCCTCCAGGTTCGTCTATCACTCCCGGAGCGACTCCCACTCCAGGTTCAAGTCCCACTCCGGCTTAGAGAACCAATCCGGGTTCCATGTCCCGCTTCAGGTTCCAGTCCCACTCCAGGTTCCTTTCTCACTCCAGGTTCCTTTCTCACTCCAGGTTCCCGTTCCACTCCAGCTTCCTGTCCCACTCCAGCTTCCAGTACCACTCCAGGTTCGTGTCTCACTCCAGGTTCCAGTCCCTCTCCAGGTTCCAGTACCACTCCAGGTTCGTGTCTCACTCCAGGTTCCAGTCCCACTCCAAGTTCCAGTCTTACTCGAGGTTCCAGTCACACTCCAGGTTCCAGCCCCTCTCCAGGTTCCCGTCTCACTCCAGGTTGCAGTCCCACTTCAGGTTCCAGTCTCACTCCAGGTTCCACTCTCACTCCAGTTTCCAGTCCCACTCCAGGCTCCAGTCCCTCTCCAGTTTCCAGTCTCACTCCAGGTTCCATTCCCACTCCAGGTTCCAGACTCACTCCAGGTTCCAGTCTCACTCCAGGTTCCAGTTCCACTCCAGATTCCAGTCTCTCATCAGGTTCCAATCCATCTCCAGGTTCCAGGCCCACTCCAGGTTGCATTCTCATTCCAGGTTCCAGTCCCACTCCACGTTCCAGTCCCACTCCAGGTTCCAGTCCCACTCCAGGTTCCAGTCTCACTCCAGGTTCCAGTCTCACTCCAGGTTCCTGTCTCACTCCAGGTTCCAGTCACACTCCAGGTTCCAGTCCCACTCCAGGTTCCAGTCCCACTCCGGGTTCCATTCCCACTCCGGGTTCCAGAACCACTCTGGGTTCCAGTCCCTCTCCGGGTTCCAGTCTCACTCCAGGTTCCAGTCACACTCCAGGTTCCAGTCCCAATCCAAGTTCCAGTGCCACTCCAGGTTCCAGTCTCACTGCAGGTTCCAGTCCCACTCCAGGTTCCAGTCTCACTCCAGGTCCAAGTCTCACTCCAGCTTCCTGGACCACTCGAGGTTCCAGTCTCACTCCAGGTTCCAGGTTCCAGTCCCACTCCAGATTCCAGTCTCACTCCAGTTTCCAGTCCCTCTCCAGGTTCCAGTCCCACTGCAGATTCAAGTCCAACTCCAGGTTCCAGTCCCACTCCAGGATCCGGCCTCACTCCAGGTTCCAGTCCCACTCCAGGTTCCAGTCTCACTCCAGGTTGCAGTTTTACTCCAGGTTCCAGTCCCAATCCAGGTTACAGCCCCTCTCCAGGTTCCAGTCCCACTTCAGGTTCCATTCTCACTCCAGGTTCCAGACTTACTCCAGATTCCAGTCTCACTCCAGGTTCCAGTCCCTCTCCTGCTTCCAGTCCCAATCCAGGTTCCAGTCCCTCTTGAGGTTCCAGTCCGACTCCGGGTTCCAGTCCCACTCCGGGTTAGAGACCCACTCCAGTTTCCAGTCCCTCTCCTGGATCCAGTCTCAATCCAGATTCCGGTCTCACTCCACGTTCCAGTGCCACTCCAGGTTCCAGTCCGACACCAGGTTCCAGTCCCACTCCAGGTATCAGTCTCACTCCAGTTTCCAGTCCCATTCCAGGTTCCAGTCCCACTCCAGGTTCCAGGCTCACTCCAGGTTCCAGTCACACTCCAGGTTCCAGTCTCACTCCAGGTTCCAGTCTAACTCCGGGTTCCAGTCTCACTCCAGGTTCCAGTCTCACTCGAGGTTCGAGTCCAACTCCAGGTTCCAGTCCCACTCCAGGTTGCAGTCCCTCTCCAGGTTCCAGTCTCACTTCAGGTTCCAGTCTCACTCCAGGTTCCAGTCTCAATCCAGATTCCAGTCCCACTCCAGGTTCCAGTCCCTCTCCTGTTTCCAATCCCACTCCAGGTTCCAGTCCCTATCCAGGTTCCAGTCACACTCCAGGCTCAAGTCCCTCTCCAGGTTCCAGTCCCACTCCGGGTTCCAGTCCCACTCCGGGTTAGAGACCCACTCCGGGTTCGATTCCCTCTCCAGGTTCTAGTCCCACTCCAGGTTCCTGTCTCACTCCATGTTCCAGTCCCACTCCAGGTTCCAGTCCGACATCAGGTTCCAGTCCCACTCCAGGTTCCAGTCTCACTCCAGTTTCCAGTCCCTCTCCAGGTTCCAGTCCCTCTCCAGGCTCGAGTCCCACTCCAGGTTCCAGTCCCACTCCAGGTTCGTGTCTCACTCCAGGTTCCAGTCTTACTCCAGTTTCCAGTCCCACTCCAGGCTCCAGTCACTCTCCAGTTTCCAGTCTCACTCCAGGTTCCATTCCCACTCCAGGTTCCAGACTCACTCCAGGTTCCAGTCTCACTCCAGGTTCCAGTTCCACTCCAGATTTCAGTCTCTCATCAGGTTCCAATCCCTCTCCAGGTTCCAGGCCCACTCCAGGTTGCATTCTCACTCCAGGTTCCAGTCCCACTCCACGTTCCAGTCCCACTCCAGGTTCCAGTCCCACTCCAGGTTCCAGTCTCACTCCAGGTTCCAGTCTCACTCCAAGTTCCTGTCTCACTCCAGGTTCCAGTCACACTCCAGGTTCCATCTCACTCCAGGTTCCAGTCCCACTCCAGGTTCCATTCCCACTCCGGGTTCCATTCCCACTCCGGGTTCCAGAACCACTCTGGGCTCCAGTCCCTCTCCGGGTTCCAGTCTCACTCCAGGTTCCAGTCCCACTCCAGGATTCAGTCTCACTCCAATCCCAGTCTCACTCCTGCTTCCTGGCCCACTCCAGGTTCCAGTCTTACTCCAGGTTCCAGTCCCACTCCAGATTCCAGTCTCACTCCAGTTTCCAGTCCCTCTCCAGGTTCCAGTCCCACTCCAGATTTAAGTCCAACTCCAGGTTCCAGTCCCACTCCAGGTTCCAGTCTCACTCCAGGTTCCAGTCTCACTCCAGCTTCCTGGCCCACTTCAGGTTCCAGTCTCACTCCTAGTTCCAGTCCCACTCCTGATTCCAGTCTCACTCCAGTTTCCAGTCCCTCTCCAGGTTCCAGTCCCACTCCAGGTTCCAGTCTCACTCCAGGTTCCAGTCCCACTCCAGGTCCCAGTCTCACTCCAGGTTCCAGTCTTACTCCAGGTTCCAGTCTCACTCCAGGTTCCTGTCTCACTCCAGGTTCCTGTCTCACTCCAGGTACCAGTCACACTCCAGGTTCCATCTCACTCCAGGTTCCAGTCCGACTCCAGGTTCCAGTCCCACTCCGGGTTCCATTCCCACTCCGGGTTCCAGAACCACTCTGGGTTCCAGTCCCTCTCCGGGTTCCAGTCTCACTCCAGGTTCCAGTCACACTCCAGGTTCCAGTCCCAATCCAAGTTCCTGTGCCACTCCAGGTTCCAGTCTCACTGCAGGTTCCATTCCCACTCCAGGTTCCAGTCTCACTCCAGGTCCAAGCCTCACTCCAGCTTCCTGGACCACTCTAGGTTCCAGTCTCACTCCAGGTTCCAGTCCCACTCCAGATTCCAGTCTCACTCCAGTTTCCAGTCCCTCTCCAGGTTCCAGTCCCACTCCAGATTCAAGTCCAACTCCAGGTTCCAGTCCCACTCCAGGTTCCAGCCTCACTCCAGGTTCCAGTCCCACTCCAGGTTCCAGTCTCACTCCAGGTTCCAGTTTTACTCCAGGTTCCAGTCCCAATCCAGGTTCCAGCCCCTCTCCAGTTTCCAGTCCGACTCCGGGTTCCAGTCCCACTCCGGGTTAGAGACCCACTCCAGGTTCCATTCTCTCTCCAGGTTCCAGTCCCACTCCAGCTTCCTGTGTCACTCAAGGTTCCAGTCCCACTCCAGGTATCAGTCTCACTCCAGTTTCCAGTCCCATTCCTGGTTCCAGTCCCACTCCAGTTTCCAGTCCCACTCCAGGTTCCAGTCCCACTCCAGGTTCCAATCTTACTCCAGGTTCCAGTCCCACTCCAGGTTCCAGCCCCTCTCCAGATTCCAGTCTCTCTCCAGTTTTCAGTCCCACTTCAGGTTCCAGTCTCACTCCAGGTTCCAGTCTCACTCCAGGTTCCAGGCTTACTCCAGGTTCCAGTAACACTCCAGGTTCCAGTCTAACTCCAGGTTCCAGTCTCACTCCAGGTTCCAGTCTCACTCGAGGTTCGAGTCCAACTCCAGGTTCCAGTCCCACTCCAGGTTCCAGTCCGTCTCCAGGTTCCACTCCGAGTCCAGTTTCGACTCCCACTCCAGGTTCCAGTCCCACTCCAGGTTCTAGTCCCACTCCAGTTTCCAGTCCCACTCCAGGTTCCTGTCTAACTCCAGGTTCCAGTCTCACTCCAGGTTCCAATCCCACTCCAGGTTCCAGCACCACTCCAGCTTCCAGTGTCACTCCAGGTTCCAGTCCCACTCCAGCTTCCAGTCTCACTCCAGCTTCCAAACTCACTCCAGGTTCCAGTCGCACTCCAGGTTCCAGTACCTCTCCTGGTTCCAGTCCCACTCCAGGTTCCAGTCCCACTCCAGGTTCCAGTCCCACTCCAGGTTCCGGTCTCACTCCAGGTTCTAGTCCAACTCCAGATTCCAGTCCCACTCCAGGTTCCAGTCTCACTCCAGGTTCTAGTCCCACTCCAGGTTCCAGTCCCATTCCAGGTTCCAGTCTCACTCCAGGTTCCAGTCCCAATCCAGTAACCAGTTCCACTCCATTTTCCAGTCCCTTTCCAGAGTCCAGTCCCACTCCAGTTCCAATCCCACTCCAGGTTCCAGTCCCACACCAGGTTCAAGTCCCACTCCAGGTTCCAGTCTCACTCCAGGTTCCAATCCCACTCCAGGTTCCAGTCTCACTCCAGGTTCCAGTCCCACTCCAAGTTCCAGTCTTACTCGAGGTTCCAGTCACACTCCAGGTTCCAGCCCCTCTCCAGGTTCCCGTCTCACTCCAGGTTGCAGTCCCACTTCAGGTTCCAGTCTCGCTCCAGGTTCCACTCTCACTGCAGTTTCCAGTCCCACTCCAGGCTCCAGTC
The DNA here is from genome assembly GCF_964194155.1 of Cetorhinus maximus. Classification (NCBI taxonomy): domain Eukaryota; kingdom Metazoa; phylum Chordata; class Chondrichthyes; order Lamniformes; family Cetorhinidae; genus Cetorhinus; species Cetorhinus maximus. The sequence goes on from NC_135909.1 coordinate 4,681,681, forward strand.
CCTCTCCAGTTTCCAGTCTCACTACAGGTTCCATTCCCACTCCAGGTTCCAGACTCACTCCAGGTTCCAGTCTCACTCCAGGTTCCAGTTCCACTCCAGATTCAGGTCTCTCATCAGGTTCCAATCCCTCTCCAGGTTCCAGGCCCACTCCAGGTTGCATTCTCACTCCAGGTTCCAGTCCCACTCCACGTTCCAGTCCCACTCCAGGTTCCAGTCCCACTCCAGGTTCCAGTCTCACTCCAGGTTCCAGTCTCACTCCAGGTTCCTGTCTCACTCCAGGTTCCAGTCACACTCCAGGTTCCATCTCACTCCAGGTTCCAGTCCCACTCCAGGTTCCAGTCCCACTCCGGGTTCCATTCCCACTCCGGGTTCCAGAACCACTCTGGGTTCCAGTCCCTCTCTGGGTTCCAGTCTCACTCCAGGTTCCAGTCACACTCCAGGTTCCAGTCCCAATCCAAGTTCCAGTGCCACTCCAGGTTCCAGTCTCACTGCAGGTTCCAGTCCCACTCCAGGTACCAGTCTCACTCCAGGTCCAAGTCTCACTCCAGCTTCCTGGACCACTCTAGGTTCCAGTCTCACTCCAGGTTCCAGGTTCCAGTCCCACTCCAGATTCCAGTCTCACTCCAGTTTCCAGTCCCTCTCCAGGTTCCAGTCCCACTGCAGATTCAAGTCCAACTCCAGGTTCCAGTCCCACTCCAGGTTCCAGCCTCACTCCAGGTTCCAGTCCCACTACAGGTTCCAGTCTCACTCCAGGTTCAAGTTTTACTCCAGGTTCCAGTCCCAATCCAGGTTCCAGCCCCTCTCCAGGTTCCAGTCCCACTTCAGGTTCCAGTCTCACTCCAGGTTCCAGTCTTACTCCAGATTCCAGTCTCACTCCAGGTTCCAGTCCCTCTCCTGCTTCCAGTCCTAATCCAGGTTCCAGTCCCTCTGCAGGTTCCAGTCCGACTCCGGGTTCCAGTCCCACTCCGGGTTAGAGACCCACTCCAGGTTCCAGTCCCTCTCCTGCTTCCAGTCCCAATCCAGGTTCCAGTCCCTCTCCAGGTTCCAGTCCCACTCCAGGTTCCAGTCCCACTCCAGGTTCCAATCTTACTCCAGGTTCCAGTCACACTCCAGGTTCCAGCCCCTCTCCAGATTCCAGTCTCACTCCAGGTTCCAGTCCCACTTCAGGTTCCAATCTCACTCCAGGTTCCGGTTTCACTCCAGGTTCCAGGCTCACTCCAGGTTCCAGTCACACTCCAGGTTCCAGTCTCACTCCAGGTTCCAGTCTAACTCCAGCTTCCAGTCTCACTCCAGGTTCCAGTCTCACTCGAGTTTCGAGTCCAACTCCAGGTTCCAGTCCCTCTAAAGGTTCCAGTCTCACTTCAGGTTCCAGTCTCACTCCAGGTTCCAGTCTCAATCCAGATTCCAGTCCCACTCCAGGTTCCAGACCCTCTCCTGTTTCCAATCCCACTCCAGGTTCCAGTCCCTATCCAGGTTCCAGTCACACTCCAGGCTCAAGTCCCTCTCCAGGTTCCAGTTCCACTCCGGGTTCGATTCCCTCTCCAGGTTCTAGTCCCACTCCAGGTTCCTGTCTCACTCCATGTTCCAGTCCCACTCCAGGTTCCAGTCCGACATCAGGTTCCAGTCCCACTCCAGGTTCCAGTCTCACTCCAGTTTCCAGTCCCTCTCCAGGCTCCAGTCCCACTCCAGGTTCCAGTCCCACTCCAGGTTCGTGTCTCACTCCAGGTTCCAGTCTTACTCCAGTTTCCAGTCCCACTCCAGGCTCCAGTCACTCTCCAGTTTGCAGTCTCACTCCAGGTTCCATTCCCACTCCAGGTTCCAGACTCACTCCAGGTTCCAGTCTCACTCCAGGTTCCAGTTCCACTCCAGATTCCAGTCTCTCATCAGGTTCCAATCCCTCTCCAGGTTCCAGGCCCACTCCAGGTTGCATTCTCACTCCAGGTTCCAGTCCCACTCCACGTTCCAGTCCCACTCCAAGTTCCAGTCCCACTCCAGGTTCCAGTCACACTCCAGGTTCCATCTCACTCCAGGTTCCAGTCCCACTCCAGGTTTCATTCCCACTCCGGGTTCCATTCCCACTCCGGTTCCAGAACCACTCTGGGTTCCAGTCCCTCTCCGGGTTCCAGTCTCACTCCAGGTTCCAGTCACACTCCAGGTTCCAGTCCCAATCCAAGTTCCAGTGCCACTCCAGGTTCCAGTCTCACTGCAGGTTCCATTCCCACTCCAGGTTCCAGTCTCACTCCAGGTCCAAGTCTCACTCAAGCTTCCTGGACCACTCTAGGTTCCAGTCTCACTCCAGGTTCCAGGTTCCTGTCCCACTCCAGATTCCAGTCTCACTCCAGTTTCCAGTCCCTCTCCAGGTTCCAGTCCCACTCCAGTTTCCAGTCCCACTCCAGGTTCCAGTCCCACTCCAGGTTCCAATCTTACTCCAGGTTCCAGTCACACTCCAGGTTCCAGCCCCTCTCCAGATTCCAGTCTCACTCCAGGTTCCAGTCCCACTTCAGGTTCCAGTCTCACTCCAGGTTCCGGTCTCACTCCAGGTTCCAGGCTCACTCCAGGTTCCAGTCACACTCCAGGTTCCAGTCTCACTCCAGGTTCCAGTCTAACTCCAGGTTCCAGTCTCACTCCAGGTTCCAGTCTCACTCGAGGTTCGAGTCCAACTCCAGGTTCCAATCCCACTCCAGGTTCCAGTTCCTCTCCAGGTTCCACTCCGAGTCCAGTTTCGACTCCTACTCCAGGTTCCAGTCCCACTCCAGGTTCTAGTCCCACTCCAGTTTCCAGTCCCACTCCAGGTTCCTGTCTAACTCCAGGTTCCAGTCTCACTCCAGGTTCCAGTCCCACTCCAGCTTCCAGTGTCACTCCAGGTTCCAGTCCCACTCCAGCTTCCAGTCTCACTCCAGCTTCCAGACTCACTCCAGGTTCCAGTCCCACTCCAGGTTCCAGTACCTCTCCTGGTTCCAGTCCCTCTCCAGGTTCCAGTCCCACTCCAGGTTCCAGTCCCACTCCAGGTTCCGGTCTCACTCCAGGTTCTAGTCCAACTCCAGGTTCCAGTCCCACTCCAGGTTCCAGTCTCACTCCAGGTTCCAGTCCCACTCCAGGTTCCAGTCCCATTCCAGGTTCCAGTCTCACTCCAGGTTCCAGTCCCAATCCAGTAACCAGTTCCACTCCATTTTCCAGTCCCTTTCCAGATTCCAGTCCCAGTCCAGTTCCAGTCCCACTCCAGGTCCCAGTCCCACTCCATGTTCCAGTCCCTCTCCAGGTTCCAGTCCGAGTCCAGATTCGACTCCCACTCCAGGTTCCAGTCGCACTGCTGGTTCCAGTCCCACTCCAGGTTCCAGTCCCACTCCAGGTTCTAGTCCCACTCCAGGTTCCAGTCATTTTCCACGTTCCAGTCTCGCTCCAGTTTCCAGTCCCACTCCAGGTTCCAGTCATTTTCCAGGTTCCAGTCTCGCTCCAGGTTCCGGTCCGACTCCAGGTTCCAGTCCAACTCCAGCTTCCAGTCCCTCTCCAGGCTCATATCTCACTCCAGGGTCCAGTCCTACTCCAGGTGCCAGTCTCCCTCCAGGTTCGTCTATCAGTCCCGGAGCGACTCCCACTCCAGGTCGACTCCCACTCTAGGTTCCAGTCCCACTCCAGGTTCCTGTCTCACTCCAGGTTCCAGTCTCACTCCAGGTTCCTGTCCCACTCCAGGTTCCAGTCCCTCTCCTGCTTCCAGTCCCACTCCAGGTTCCAGTCCCTCTCCTGCTTCCAGTCCCACTCCAGGTTCCAGTCCCTATCCAGGTTCCAGTCACACTCCAGGCTCAAGTCCCTCTCCAGGTTCCAGTCCCACTCCGTGTTCCAGTCCGACTCCGGGTTAGAGACCCACTCCGGGTTCGATTCCCTCTCCAGGTTCCAGTCCCACTCCAGGTTCCTGTCTCACTCCATGTTCCAGTCCCACTCCAGGTTCCAGTCCGACACCAGGTTCCAGTCCCACTCCAGGTTCCAGTCTCACTCCAGTTTCCAGTCCCTCTCCAGGTTCCAGTCCCACTCCACGTTCCCGTCCCACTCCAGGTTCGTGTCTCACTCCAGGTTCCAGTCTTACTCCAGTTTCCAGTCCCACTCCAGGCTCCAGTCCCTCTCCAGTTTCCAGTCTCACTCCAGGTTCCATTCCCACTCCAGGTTCCAGACTCACTCCAGGTTCCAGTCTCACTCCAGGTTCCAGTTCCACTCCAGATTCCAGTCTCTCATCAGGTTCCAATCCCTCTCCAGGTTCCAGGCCCACTTCAGGTTGCATTCTCACTCCAGGTTCCAGTCCCACTCCACGTTCCAGTCCCACTCCAGATTCCAGTCTCACTCCAGTTTCCAGTCCCTCTCCAGGTTCCAGTCCCAATCCAGGTTCCAGCCCCTCTCCAGGTTCCAGTCTCACTCCAGGTTGCAGTCCCACTCCAGGTTCCAGTCTCACTCCAGGTTCCAGTCACACTCCAGGTTCCAGTCTCACTCCAGTTTCCAGTCCCACTCCAGGTTCCAGTCTCACTCCAGTTTCCAGTCCCTCTCCAGGATCGAGTCCAACTCCAGGTTCCAGTCCCACTCCAGTTTCCAGTCCCACTCTAGGTTCCACTCCGAGTCCAGTTTCGACTCCCACTCCAGGTTCCAGTCCCACTCCAGTTTCCAGTCCCACTCCAGGTTCCTGTCTAACTCCAGGTTCCAGTCTCACTCCAGGTTCCAATCTCACTGCAGGTTCCAGCACCACTCCAGCTTCCAGTGTCACTCCAGGTTCCAGTCCCACTCCAGCTTCCAGTCTCACTCCAGCTTCCAGACTCACTCCAGGTTCCAGTCCCACTCCAGGTTCCAGTACCTCTCCTGGTTCCAGTCCCACTCCAGGTTCCAGTCCCTCTCCAGGTTCCAGTCCCACTCCAGGTTCCGGTCTCACTCCAGGTTCTAGTCCAACTCCAGATTCCAGTCCCACTCCAGGTTCCAGTCTCACTCCAGGTTCCAGTCCCACTCCAGGTTCCAGTCCCATTCCAGGTTCCAGTCTCACTCCAGGTTCCAGTCCCAATCCAGTAACCAGTTCCACTCCATTTTCCAGTCCCTTTCCAGATTCCAGTCCCACTCCAGTTCCAGTCCCACTCCAGGTTCCAGTCCCATTCCAGGTTCCAGTCTTACTCCAGGTTTTAGTCCCAATATAGTAACCAGTTCCACTCCATTTTCCAGTCCCTTTCCAGATTACAGTCCCACTCCAGTTCCAGTCCAACTCCAGGTTCCAGTCCCACTCCAGGTTCAACTCCCACTCCAGGTTCCAGTCTCACTCCAGGTTCCAATCCCACTCCAGGTTCCAGTCTCACTCCAGGTTCCAGTCTCACTCCAGGTTCCAGTCTCACTCAAGGTTCCAGTCCCACTCTAGGTTCCAGACCCGCTCCAGGTTCCAGTCCCACTCCATGTTCCAGTCCCTCTCCAGGTTCCAGTCCGAGTCCTGATTCGACTCCCACTCCAGGTTCCAGTCGCACTCCTGGTTCCAGGCCCACTCCAGGTTCCAGTCCCACTCCAGGTTCCAGTCCCATTCCAGTTTCCAGTCCCACTCCAGGTTCCAATCATTTTCCAGGTTCCAGTCTCGCTCTAGGTTCCGGTCCGACTCCAGGTTCCAGTCCAACTCCAGCTTCCAGTCCCTCTCCAGGCTCATATCTCACTCCAGGGTCCAGTCCTACTCCAGGTGCCAGTCTCCCTCCAGGTTCGTCTATCACTCCCGGAGCGACTCCCACTCCAGGTTCAAGTCCCACTCCGGCTTAGAGAACCAATCCGGGTTCCATGTCCCGCTTCAGGTTCCAGTCCCACTCCAGGTTCCTTTCTCACTCCAGGTTCCTTTCTCACTCCAGGTTCCCGTTCAACTCCAGCTTCCTGTCCCACTCCAGCTTCCAGTACCACTCCAGGTTCGTGTCTCACTCCAGGTTCCAGTCCCTCTCCAGGTTCCAGTACCACTCCAGGTTCGTGTCTCACTCCAGGTTCCAGTCCCACTCCAAGTTCCAGTCTTACTCGAGGTTCCAGTCACACTCCAGGTTCCAGCCCCTCTCCAGGTTCCCGTCTCACTCCAGGTTGCAGTCCCACTTCAGGTTCCAGTCTCACTCCAGGTTCCACTCTCACTCCAGTTTCCAGTCCCACTCCAGGCTCCAGTCCATCTCCAGTTTCCAGTCTCACTACAGGTTCCATTCCCACTCCAGGTTCCAGACTCACTCCAGGTTCCAGTCTCACTCCAGGTTCCAGTTCCACTCCAGATTCCAGTCTCACTCCAGGTTCCAGTCCCACTCCAGGTTCCAGTCTCTCATCAGGTTCCAATCCCTCTCCAGGTTCCAGGCCCACTCCAGGTTGCATTCTCACTCCAGGTTCCAGTCCCACTCCACGTTCCAGTCCCACTCCAGGTTCCAGTCCCACTCCAGGTTCCTGTCTCACTCCAGGTTCCAGTCTCACTCCAGGTTCCTGTCTCACTCCAGGTTCCAGTCACACTCCAGGTTCCATCTCACTCCGGGTTCCATTCCCACTCCGGGTTCCAGAACCACTCTGGGTTCCAGTCCCTCTCCGGGTTCCAGTCTCACTCCAGGTTCCAGTCACACTCCAGGTTCCAGTCCCAATCCAAGTTCCAGTGCCACTCCAGGTTCCAGTCTCACTGCAGGTTCCAGTCCCACTCCAGGTTCCAGTCTCACTCCAGGTCCAAGTCTCACTCCAGCTTCCTGGACCACTCTAGGTTCCAGTCTCACTCCAGGTTCCAGGTTCCAGTCCCACTCCAGGTTCCAGTCTCACTCCAGGTTCCAGATTTACTCCAGGTTCCAGTCCCAATCCAGGTTCCAGCCCCTCTCCAGGTTCCAGTTCCACTCCGGGTTCGATTCCCTCTCCAGGTTCTAGTCCCACTCCAGGTTCCTGTCTCACTCCATGTTCCAGTCCCACTCCAGGTTCCAGTCCGACATCAGGTTCCAGTCCCACTCCAGGTTCCAGTCTCACTCCAGTTTCCAGTCCCTCTCCAGGCTCCAGTCCCACTCCAGGTTCCAGTCCCACTCCAGGTTCGTGTCTCACTCCAGGTTCCAGTCTTACTCCAGTTTCCAGTCCCACTCCAGGCTCCAGTCACTCTCCAGTTTGCAGTCTCACTCCAGGTTCCATTCCCACTCCAGGTTCCAGACTCACTCCAGGTTCCAGTCTCACTCCAGGTTCCAGTTCCACTCCAGATTCCAGTCTCTCATCAGGTTCCAATCCCTCTCCAGGTTCCAGGCCCACTCCAGGTTGCATTCTCACTCCAGGTTCCAGTCCCACTCCACGTTCCAGTCCCACTCCAAGTTCCAGTCCCACTCCAGGTTCCAGTCACACTCCAGGTTCCATCTCACTCCAGGTTCCAGTCCCACTCCAGGTTTCATTCCCACTCCGGGTTCCATTCCCACTCCGGTTCCAGAACCACTCTGGGTTCCAGTCCCTCTCCGGGTTCCAGTCTCACTCCAGGTTCCAGTCACACTCCAGGTTCCAGTCCCAATCCAAGTTCCAGTGCCACTCCAGGTTCCAGTCTCACTGCAGGTTCCATTCCCACTCCAGGTTCCAGTCTCACTCCAGGTCCAAGTCTCACTCAAGCTTCCTGGACCACTCTAGGTTCCAGTCTCACTCCAGGTTCCAGGTTCCTGTCCCACTCCAGATTCCAGTCTCACTCCAGTTTCCAGTCCCTCTCCAGGTTCCAGTCCCACTGCAGATTCAAGTCCAACTCCAGGTTCCAGTCCCACTCCAGGATCCAGCCTCACTCCAGGTTCCAGTCCCACTCCAGGTTCCAGTCTCACTCCAGCTTCCAGTCTTACTCCAGATTCCAGTCTCACTCCAGGTTCCAGTCCCTCTCCTGCTTCCAGTCCCAATCCACGTTCCAGTCCCTCTCCAGGTTCCATTCCCACTCCGGGTTCCAGTCCCACTCCGGGTTAGAGACCCACTCCAGGTTCCAGGCCCTCTCCAGGTTCCAGTCTCAATCCAGGTGCCTGTCTCACTCCAGGTTCCAGTCCCAATCCAGGTTCCAGTCCGACACCAGGTTCCAGTCCCAATCCAGGTATCAGTCTCACTCCAGTTTCCAGTCCCATTCCAGGTTCCAGTCCCACTCCAGTTTCCAGTCCCACTCCAGGTTCCAGTCCCACTCCAGGTTCCAATCTTACTCCAGGTTCCAGTCACACTCCAGGTTCCAGCCCCTCTCCAGATTCCAGTCTCACTCCAGGTTCCAGTCCCACTTCAGGTTCCAGTCTCACTCCAGGTTCCGGTCTCACTCCAGGTTCCAGGCTCACTCCAGGTTCCAGTCACACTCCAGGTTCCAGTCTCACTCCAGGTTCCAGTCTAACTCCAGGTTCCAGTCTCACTCCAGGTTCCAGTCTCACTCGAGGTTCGAGTCCAACTCCAGGTTCCAGTCCCACTCCAGGTTCCAGTTCCTCTCCAGGTTCCACTCCGAGTCCAGTTTCGACTCCTACTCCAGGTTCCAGTCCCACTCCAGGTTCTAGTCCCACTCCAGTTTCCAGTCCCACTCCAGGTTCCTGTCTAACTCCAGGTTCCAGTCTCACTCCAGGTTCCAGTCCCACTCCAGCTTCCAGTGTCACTCCAGGTTCCAGTCCCACTCCAGCTTCCAGTCTCACTCCAGCTTCCAGACTCACTCCAGGTTCCAGTCCCACTCCAGGTTCCAGTACCTCTCCTGGTTCCAGTCCCTCTCCAGGTTCCAGTCCCACTCCAGGTTCCAGTCCCACTCCAGGTTCCGGTCTCACTCCAGGTTCTAGTCCAACTCCAGGTACCAGTCCCACTCCAGGTTCCAGTCTCACTCCAGGTTCCAGTCCCACTCCAGGTTCCAGTCCCATTCCAGGTTCCAGTCTCACTCCAGGTTCCAGTCCCAATCCAGTAACCAGTTCCACTCCATTTTCCAGTCCCTTTCCAGATTCCAGTCCCACTCCAGTTCCAGTCCCACTCCAGGTTCCAGTCCCACTCCATGTTCCAGTCCCTCTCCAGGTTCCAGTCCGAGTCCAGATTCGACTCCCACTCCAGGTTCCAGTCGCACTGCTGGTTCCAGTCCCACTCCAGGTTCCAGTCCCACTCCAGGTTCTAGTCCCACTCCAGGTTCCAGTCATTTTCCACGTTCCAGTCTCGCTCCAGTTTCCAGTCCCACTCCAGGTTCCAGTCATTTTCCAGGTTCCAGTCTCGCTCCAGGTTCCGGTCCGACTCCAGGTTCCAGTCCAACTCCAGCTTCCAGTCCCTCTCCAGGCTCATATCTCACTCCAGGGTCCAGTCCTACTCCAGGTGCCAGTCTCCCTCCAGGTTCGTCTATCAGTCCCGGAGCGACTCCCACTCCAGGTCGACTCCCACTCTAGGTTCCAGTCCCACTCCAGGTTCCTGTCTCACTCCAGGTTCCAGTCTCACTCCAGGTTCCTGTCCCACTCCAGGTTCCAGTCCCTCTCCTGCTTCCAGTCCCACTCCAGGTTCCAGTCCCTCTCCTGCTTCCAGTCCCACTCCAGGTTCCAGTCCCTATCCAGGTTCCAGTCACACTCCAGGCTCAAGTCCCTCTCCAGGTTCCAGTCCCACTCCGTGTTCCAGTCCGACTCCGGGTTAGAGACCCACTCCGGGTTCGATTCCCTCTCCAGGTTCCAGTCCCACTCCAGGTTCCTGTCTCACTCCATGTTCCAGTCCCACTCCAGGTTCCAGTCCGACACCAGGTTCCAGTCCCACTCCAGGTTCCAGTCTCACTCCAGTTTCCAGTCCCTCTCCAGGTTCCAGTCCCACTCCAGGTTCGTGTCTCACTCCAGGTTCCAGTCTTACTCCAGTATTCCAGTCCCACTCCAGGCTCCAGTCCCTCTCCAGTTTCCAGTCTCTCTCCAGGTTCCATTCCCACTCCAGGTTCCAGACTCACTCCAGGTTCCAGTCTCACTCCAGGTTCCAGTTCCACTCCAGATTCCAGTCTCTCATCAGGTTCCAATCCCTCTCCAGGTTCCAGGCCCACTTCAGGTTGCATTCTCACTCCAGGTTCCAGTCCCACTCCACGTTCCAGTCCCACTCCAGATTCCAGTCTCACTCCAGTTTCCAGTCCCTCTCCAGGTTCCAGTCCCAATCCAGGTTCCAGCCCCTCTCCAGGTTCCAGTCTCACTCCAGGTTGCAGTCCCACTCCAGGTTCCAGTCTCACTCCAGGTTCCAGTCACACTCCAGGTTCCAGTCTCACTCCAGTTTCCAGTCCCACTCCAGGTTCCAGTCTCACTCCAGTTTCCAGTCCCTCTCCAGGATCGAGTCCAACTCCAGGTTCCAGTCCCACTCCAGTTTCCAGTCCCACTCTAGGTTCCACTCCGAGTCCAGTTTCGACTCCCACTCCAGGTTCCAGTCCCACTCCAGGTTCTAGTCCCACTCCAGTTTCCAGTCCCACTCCAGGTTCCTGTCTAACTCCAGGTTCCAGTCTCACTCCAGGTTCCAGTCCCACTCCAGCTTCCAGTGTCACTCCAGGTTCCAGTCCCACTCCAGCTTCCAGTCTCACTCCAGCTTCCAGACTCACTCCAGGTTCCAGTCCCACTCCAGGTTCCAGTACCTCTCCTGGTTCCAGTCCCTCTCCAGGTTCCAGTCCCACTCCAGGTTCCAGTCCCACTCCAGGTTCCGGTCTCACTCCAGGTTCTAGTCCAACTCCAGGTTCCAGTCCCACTCCAGGTTCCAGTCTCACTCCAGGTTCCAGTCCCACTCCAGGTTCCAGTCCCATTCCAGGTTCCAGTCTCACTCCAGGTTCCAGTCCCAATCCAGTAACCAGTTCCACTCCATTTTCCAGTCCCTTTCCAGATTCCAGTCCCACTCCAGTTCCAGTCCCACTCCAGGTTCCAGTCCCACTCCATGTTCCAGTCCCTCTCTAGGTTCCAGTCCGAGTCCAGATTCGACTCCCACTCCAGGTTCCAGTCGCACTGCTGGTTCCAGTCCCACTCCAGGTTCCAGTCCCACTCCAGGTTCTAGTCCCACTCCAGGTTCCAGTCATTTTCCACGTTCCAGTCTCGCTCCAGTTTCCAGTCCCACTCCAGGTTCCAGTCATTTTCCAGGTTCCAGTCTCGCTCCAGGTTCCGGTCCGACTCCAGGTTCCAGTCCAACTCCAGCTTCCAGTCCCTCTCCAGGCTCATATCTCACTCCAGGGTCCAGTCCTACTCCAGGTGCCAGTCTCCCTCCAGGTTCGTCTATCAGTCCCGGAGCGACTCCCACTCCAGGTCGACTCCCACTCTAGGTTCCAGTCCCACTCCAGGTTCCTGTCTCACTCCAGGTTCCAGTCTCACTCCAGGTTCCTGTCCCACTCCAGGTTCCAGTCCCTCTCCTGCTTCCAGTCCCACTCCAGGTTCCAGTCCCTCTCCTGCTTCCAGTCCCACTCCAGGTTCCAGTCCCTATCCAGGTTCCAGTCACACTCCAGGCTCAAGTCCCTCTCCAGGTTCCAGTCCCACTCCGTGTTCCAGTCCGACTCCGGGTTAGAGACCCACTCCGGGTTCGATTCCCTCTCCAGGTTCCAGTCCCACTCCAGGTTCCTGTCTCACTCCATGTTCCAGTCCCACTCCAGGTTCCAGTCCGACACCAGGTTCCAGTCCCACTCCAGGTTCCAGTCTCACTCCAGTTTCCAGTCCCTCTCCAGGTTCCAGTCCCACTCCAGGTTCGTGTCTCACTCCAGGTTCCAGTCTTACTCCAGTTTCCAGTCCCACTCCAGGCTCCAGTCCCTCTCCAGTTTCCAGTCTCACTCCAGGTTCCATTCCCACTCCAGGTTCCAGACTCACTCCAGGTTCCAGTCTCACTCCAGGTTCCAGTTCCACTCCAGATTCCAGTCTCTCATCAGGTTCCAATCCCTCTCCAGGTTCCAGGCCCACTTCAGGTTGCATTCTCACTCCAGGTTCCAGTCCCACTCCACGTTCCAGTCCCACTCCAGATTCCAGTCTCACTCCAGTTTCCAGTCCCTCTCCAGGTTCCAGTCCCAATCCAGGTTCCAGCCCCTCTCCAGGTTCCAGTCTCACTCCAGGTTGCAGTCCCACTCCAGGTTCCAGTCTCACTCCAGGTTCCAGTCACACTCCAGGTTCCAGTCTCACTCCAGTTTCCAGTCCCACTCCAGGTTCCAGTCTCACTCCAGTTTCCAGTCCCTCTCCAGGATCGAGTCCAACTCCAGGTTCCAGTCCCACTCCAGTTTCCAGTCCCACTCTAGGTTCCACTCCGAGTCCAGTTTCGACTCCCACTCCAGGTTCCAGTCCCACTCCAGTTTCCAGTCCCACTCCAGGTTCCTGTCTAACTCCAGGTTCCAGTCTCACTCCAGGTTCCAATCTCACTGCAGGTTCCAGCACCACTCCAGCTTCCAGTGTCACTCCAGGTTCCAGTCCCACTCCAGCTTCCAGTCTCACTCCAGCTTCCAGACTCACTCCAGGTTCCAGTCCCACTCCAGGTTCCAGTACCTCTCCTGGTTCCAGTCCCACTCCAGGTTCCAGTCCCTCTCCAGGTTCCAGTCCCACTCCAGGTTCCGGTCTCACTCCAGGTTCTAGTCCAACTCCAGATTCCAGTCCCACTCCAGGTTCCAGTCTCACTCCAGGTTCCAGTCCCACTCCAGGTTCCAGTCCCATTCCAGGTTCCAGTCTCACTCCAGGTTCCAGTCCCAATCCAGTAACCAGTTCCACTCCATTTTCCAGTCCCTTTCCAGATTCCAGTCCCACTCCAGTTCCAGTCCCACTCCAGGTTCCAGTCCCATTCCAGGTTCCAGTCTTACTCCAGGTTTTAGTCCCAATATAGTAACCAGTTCCACTCCATTTTCCAGTCCCTTTCCAGATTACAGTCCCACTCCAGTTCCAGTCCAACTCCAGGTTCCAGTCCCACTCCAGGTTCAACTCCCACTCCAGGTTCCAGTCTCACTCCAGGTTCCAATCCCACTCCAGGTTCCAGTCTCACTCTAGGTTCCAGTCTCACTCCAGGTTCCAGTCTCACTCAAGGTTCCAGTCCCACTCTAGGTTCCAGACCCGCTCCAGGTTCCAGTCCCACTCCATGTTCCAGTCCCTCTCCAGGTTCCAGTCCGAGTCCTGATTCGACTCCCACTCCAGGTTCCAGTCGCACTCCTGGTTCCAGGCCCACTCCAGGTTCCAGTCCCACTCCAGGTTCCAGTCCCATTCCAGTTTCCAGTCCCACTCCAGGTTCCAATCATTTTCCAGGTTCCAGTCTCGCTCTAGGTTCCGGTCCGACTCCAGGTTCCAGTCCAACTCCAGCTTCCAGTCCCTCTCCAGGCTCATATCTCACTCCAGGGTCCAGTCCTACTCCAGGTGCCAGTCTCCCTCCAGGTTCGTCTATCACTCCCGGAGCGACTCCCACTCCAGGTTCAAGTCCCACTCCGGCTTAGAGAACCAATCCGGGTTCCATGTCCCGCTTCAGGTTCCAGTCCCACTCCAGGTTCCTTTCTCACTCCAGGTTCCTTTCTCACTCCAGGTTCCCGTTCAACTCCAGCTTCCTGTCCCACTCCAGCTTCCAGTACCACTCCAGGTTCGTGTCTCACTCCAGGTTCCAGTCCCTCTCCAGGTTCCAGTACCACTCCAGGTTCGTGTCTCACTCCAGGTTCCAGTCCCACTCCAAGTTCCAGTCTTACTCGAGGTTCCAGTCACACTCCAGGTTCCAGCCCCTCTCCAGGTTCCCGTCTCACTCCAGGTTGCAGTCCCACTTCAGGTTCCAGTCTCACTCCAGGTTCCACTCTCACTCCAGTTTCCAGTCCCACTCCAGGCTCCAGTCCATCTCCAGTTTCCAGTCTCACTACAGGTTCCATTCCCACTCCAGGTTCCAGACTCACTCCAGGTTCCAGTCTCACTCCAGGTTCCAGTTCCACTCCAGATTCCAGTCTCACTCCAGGTTCCAGTCCCACTCCAGGTTCCAGTCTCTCATCAGGTTCCAATCCCTCTCCAGGTTCCAGGCCCACTCCAGGTTGCATTCTCACTCCAGGTTCCAGTCCCACTCCACGTTCCAGTCCCACTCCAGGTTCCAGTCCCACTCCAGGTTCCTGTCTCACTCCAGGTTCCAGTCTCACTCCAGGTTCCTGTCTCACTCCAGGTTCCAGTCACACTCCAGGTTCCATCTCACTCCAGGTTCCAGTCCCACTCCAGGTTCCAGTCCCACTCCGGGTTCCATTCCCACTCCGGGTTCCAGAACCACTCTGGGTTCCAGTCCCTCTCCGGGTTCCAGTCTCACTCCAGGTTCCAGTCACACTCCAGGTTCCAGTCCCAATCCAAGTTCCAGTGCCACTCCAGGTTCCAGTCTCACTGCAGGTTCCAGTCCCACTCCAGGTTCCAGTCTCACTCCAGGTCCAAGTCTCACTCCAGCTTCCTGGACCACTCTAGGTTCCAGTCTCACTCCAGGTTCCAGGTTCCAGTCCCACTCCAGGTTCCAGTCTCACTCCAGGTTCCAGATTTACTCCAGGTTCCAGTCCCAATCCAGGTTCCAGCCCCTCTCCAGGTTCCAGTTCCACTCCGGGTTCGATTCCCTCTCCAGGTTCTAGTCCCACTCCAGGTTCCTGTCTCACTCCATGTTCCAGTCCCACTCCAGGTTCCAGTCCGACATCAGGTTCCAGTCCCACTCCAGGTTCCAGTCTCACTCCAGTTTCCAGTCCCTCTCCAGGCTCCAGTCCCACTCCAGGTTCCAGTCCCACTCCAGGTTCGTGTCTCACTCCAGGTTCCAGTCTTACTCCAGTTTCCAGTCCCACTCCAGGCTCCAGTCACTCTCCAGTTTGCAGTCTCACTCCAGGTTCCATTCCCACTCCAGGTTCCAGACTCACTCCAGGTTCCAGTCTCACTCCAGGTTCCAGTTCCACTCCAGATTCCAGTCTCTCATCAGGTTCCAATCCCTCTCCAGGTTCCAGGCCCACTCCAGGTTGCATTCTCACTCCAGGTTCCAGTCCCACTCCACGTTCCAGTCCCACTCCAAGTTCCAGTCCCACTCCAGGTTCCAGTCACACTCCAGGTTCCATCTCACTCCAGGTTCCAGTCCCACTCCAGGTTTCATTCCCACTCCGGGTTCCATTCCCACTCCGGTTCCAGAACCACTCTGGGTTCCAGTCCCTCTCCGGGTTCCAGTCTCACTCCAGGTTCCAGTCACACTCCAGGTTCCAGTCCCAATCCAAGTTCCAGTGCCACTCCAGGTTCCAGTCTCACTGCAGGTTCCATTCCCACTCCAGGTTCCAGTCTCACTCCAGGTCCAAGTCTCACTCAAGCTTCCTGGACCACTCTAGGTTCCAGTCTCACTCCAGGTTCCAGGTTCCTGTCCCACTCCAGATTCCAGTCTCACTCCAGTTTCCAGTCCCTCTCCAGGTTCCAGTCCCACTGCAGATTCAAGTCCAACTCCAGGTTCCAGTCCCACTCCAGGATCCAGCCTCACTCCAGGTTCCAGTCCCACTCCAGGTTCCAGTCTCACTCCAGCTTCCAGTCTTACTCCAGATTCCAGTCTCACTCCAGGTTCCAGTCCCTCTCCTGCTTCCAGTCCCAATCCACGTTCCAGTCCCTCTCCAGGTTCCAGTCCCACTCCGGGTTCCAGTCCCACTCCGGGTTAGAGACCCACTCCAGGTTCCAGGCCCTCTCCAGGTTCCAGTCTCAATCCAGGTGCCTGTCTCACTCCAGGTTCCAGTCCCAATCCAGGTTCCAGTCCGACACCAGGTTCCAGTCCCAATCCAGGTATCAGTCTCACTCCAGTTTCCAGTCCCATTCCAGGTTCCAGTCCCACTCCAGTTTCCAGTCCCACTCCAGGTTCCAGTCCCACTCCAGGTTCCAATCTTACTCCAGGTTCCAGTCACACTCCAGGTTCCAGCCCCTCTCCAGATTCCAGTCTCACTCCAGGTTCCAGTCCCACTTCAGGTTCCAGTCTCACTCCAGGTTCCGGTCTCACTCCAGGTTCCAGGCTCACTCCAGGTTCCAGTCACACTCCAGGTTCCAGTCTCACTCCAGGTTCCAGTCTAACTCCAGGTTCCAGTCTCACTCCAGGTTCCAGTCTCACTCGAGGTTCGAGTCCAACTCCAGGTTCCAGTCCCACTCCAGGTTCCAGTTCCTCTCCAGGTTCCACTCCGAGTCCAGTTTCGACTCCTACTCCAGGTTCCAGTCCCACTCCAGGTTCTAGTCCCACTCCAGTTTCCAGTCCCACTCCAGGTTCCTGTCTAACTCCAGGTTCCAGTCTCACTCCAGGTTCCAGTCCCACTCCAGCTTCCAGTGTCACTCCAGGTTCCAGTCCCACTCCAGCTTCCAGTCTCACTCCAGCTTCCAGACTCACTCCAGGTTCCAGTCCCACTCCAGGTTCCAGTACCTCTCCTGGTTCCAGTCCCTCTCCAGGTTCCAGTCCCACTCCAGGTTCCAGTACCTCTCCTGGTTCCAGTCTCACTCCAGGTTCCAGTCCCAATCCAGTAACCAGTTCCACTCCATTTTCCAGTCCCTTTCCAGATTCCAGTCCCACTCCAGTTCCAGTCCCACTCCAGGTTCCAGTCCCACTCCATGTTCCAGTCCCTCTCCAGGTTCCAGTCCGAGTCCAGATTCGACTCCCACTCCAGGTTCCAGTCGCACTGCTGGTTCCAGTCCCACTCCAGGTTCCAGTCCCACTCCAGGTTCTAGTCCCACTCCAGGTTCCAGTCATTTTCCACGTTCCAGTCTCGCTCCAGTTTCCAGTCCCACTCCAGGTTCCAGTCATTTTCCAGGTTCCAGTCTCGCTCCAGGTTCCGGTCCGACTCCAGGTTCCAGTCCAACTCCAGCTTCCAGTCCCTCTCCAGGCTCATATCTCACTCCAGGGTCCAGTCCTACTCCAGGTGCCAGTCTCCCTCCAGGTTCGTCTATCAGTCCCGGAGCGACTCCCACTCCAGGTCGACTCCCACTCTAGGTTCCAGTCCCACTCCAGGTTCCTGTCTCACTCCAGGTTC